>NC_060177.1:48224742-48354742 GCF_021184085.1 Oncorhynchus gorbuscha | reverse complement strand
TCCAGTCACCCAAGTCATAGACTGTTCTCTCTGCTACCGCACGCACGCAAGTGGTATCGGAGCGCCAAGTCTAGGTCCAAAAGGCTCCTTAACAGCTTCAACCCCCAAGCCATAAGACTGCTGACCAATTAATCAAATCACCACCCGGTCTATTTGCATTGAACCCCCATGTTTGACTCCAATGCGTCCCATAGATGTGTCAAGTTGGTTGGATGTCCTTTGGGTAGTGGACCATTCTTAATACGCCACTGTCTAGCGTAGAAAAACCCAGCATCTTTGCAGTTCGTGACACACTCAAACCGTTGCGCCTGGAACCTATTACCACACCCCGTTCAAAGGCACTTAAATCTTTTGTCTTGCCCTTTCACCATCTGACTGGCATGCATACACCATCCATGTCTCAATTGTTTTAAGGCTTAAAAATCCTTCTTTAACCTGTCTCCTCCCCTTCATCTACACTGATTTGAAGTGGATTTAACAAGTGACATCAATAAGGGATCATAGCTTTCACCTGGATTCACTGGTCAGTCCATGTCATGGAAAAAGCAGGTGTTCCTAATATTTTGTAGCCAGTGTAGAATTGTGAGAATCACAAGACAATCCTATTGGCACTTAAGTATTGTGTCGTGATGGTGATATTGCATCGTGAGGTCTCAGGCCTAATAACAATGCAGCATAAACACAATGTCAGACACCAAATTTGATATGACTCCCTGCGACTAAAATGTTTACATAAGTGATCACATGGGAGAACCGGAGAGGGCCGGCCCCGTCTCCATACAATCACACCTTCCAATGGAAAGAAAGGCCAGAGAGAGCCATTGTCCAAGATTAACTTTCCCTTCCTTTCACAGACGTATAGGTCCCCATGGTATGACATTAAAATAATGTCGATCAGACCATTTAATAGGGGCCCGTCAGAACGGTCCTCTGTTGCAGCTGAAATGCCATAGCCCGGGCAGAACAAAGGGCTGGCAGGTGTGAGCGGATTCCCAACACCTTATCAGCTACCCGATAAAGAAGATAGTGTTTCGGAGATATTCGCTGGCCGGCTCCCCTCACCTGCCAAGCGGTAAGGAGAAACGAGCCTTAGGGGTGAGGCAGTCCTACATAGAGCTTCCTCCAACAATACCCAATATCATATACTAGAGCCTTGGGCCTCACTAGGGGGGACTTTGTCTGGACCCACTGAACAATGACACAGGGGGAGTGGGATCAATTTGGCTTTCGCCTTTGGGCCAGCGGAGGCCCGTGGTAAAGCTAGACTGGGTGGAAAGGGGAACCCACGTACATCCTCCCCAGACGTCCCTTTCTGCCTCATCATCCTTCTCTGGTGCAGCCATCCACAGCCAGGTGCCCTTTCTCAGTGAGAGGAGCTGAGCTCTCTGGCATGGCAGTGTTCTGCCAGGTGGCTGGGTGGGTGGGTTGGTGGGTGGGTTCGCTCTCAATGTCAGGCCAGTCCCAAAAACTCCCATGTCTTATGGGACCCTGCCTTATATAACTGCTGGAGAAGGGGAGAGGGGGAGAGAGAGAGAGAGAGAGAGAGAGAGAGAGAGAGAGAGAGAGAGAGAGAGAGAGAGAGAGAGAGAGAGAGAGAGAGAGAGAGAGAGAGAGAGAGAGAGAGAGCAAAGTGACTTATAATGAATGCCGAGTAGATGGGAGAGAATGAAATCAAATGAGCAGAATTAAGCGCAATGCAAGTGGCACACTTCAAAGAAGAGCAGACTTCATTTCCACAGCACTTCATTTAGGATATGTCTCCTTCACCAGTGTGCTACTGTAATCCCTAGTACCTTACAGTGTAGGGGCATTTTAGGACAGGAACTGGAGAGAGAGCTATTAGACCCCTGGAGGTATCAGATTGAGAGGTGCCATCAGACCGCCCCTCTTATTACTGCCATCTAATCAGTAGCAGAAGGTTTTCCAGTCTGGCTTCCGGCCCTTGCACCGAGACAGCTCCGGTTACCAAGTCACCAACGACCCTCCCGATGGCTGCTGATTCTGGATCTCCTACCATCCTCCTCCTCTTAGATCTCAGTGCTGCTTTTGACACCGTAGACCACAACATCCTCCTGAGGCGTCTCAGAGAGCACGCCGCTGTCTCTGGAACAGCTCTGAACTGGTACTCCTCCTACCTCTCCAATAGGAAGCAATACATCACTATTGGAAAGTCCAGATTCGAGGAGTCTGCAGTCACATGCAGCGTCTCACATGGGTCAGTGCTGGGGCCAATCCTGTTTGTAATTTACATGCTTGACACATCTGCCCTACAATCAACAGCCAGGCCACCCACCTGTCCCCAGTCATCTCCAACCTAGGAGTCAAGTTTGATTCTTCTCTGTCCTTCAATTCCCGCATAAAAGAAATATGTAAAACATCATCTTTCCATCTTAAAAAGTTGCCCGGGTCAGGCCATCACTCTTTCAGACAGATGCAGAGAAAATCAGCTGTTTGGGAGCCTCCCAGCCAAATCACCTCAGAGGCTCCAACAAATCCAGGACAGTGATGCCAGGATCTTGACCAGGACCAAGAAGTCAGACCATATTATCCCGATCCTGGCCCAACTCCACTGGCTACTGGTCAACTAGGGGATTGACTTCAAAATCCTCATGCTTGTGTTTAAAGCCTTGAATTGAGCCCCACATACAATCAGCGACCTCATCTCAATCAGCGAGCCACCTCTCAGTCTCTGCTCCAGCCACTCTCTACTACTTCAAGTCCCCAAGACACGTCTCCGAACTATGGGGGACCGAGCCTTCTGCTCTCTTGCCCCTCACCTATGAAATGCTCTCCCTGATCACCTGAGAGCCGCTCCATCACTCGGAACATTTTAAAATGGGCCATAAAACCCACATCTACAGACTATCTTTTTCATAGTCCTAGTTCCACTCTAAAATGTATTTAGCACCTAACCCACTATTGCTCTATTACCTGATTCTAAAGGTATGCTGATGATTGCATTTTTTTTGTTCTCAGTAGAGAGCTAACTCCGTAATGAAAAGCTTGATCGAAATTAAAGGCATTATTATTATACTCCCTATTTTTCACACCCAAGGAAAGCTCGCTGTTGTGATTGCGGCCATATCTTCCCCTAGCCACAGAGAGCAAAGGTCCCCAGATCCCCTCTAACATGGTCTGGTGAAGCACACCACCACCTCCACCCCAATGACCTGTGTGTTAGGGCTGTGGCTTCAAACGGGGGGCTTGTGTTTGCTTATTGATATACTCCGTCCCCCCCACCCCCCCACCACCACCAGCATCCTAGCCTTCAATATCAGAGCCATATCTGCTTGTTTCCAGCGTGTCTGGAAAAAATAACAAACCATCTTCTCCATTATTTCCACAAACAGGGAACAAAAGGTCCTTGGCTGGGCTCCCCCCGAGAGCCGGTATTGATTACAACAATGCTTTAACTCAGACAAGACCACGCAGGGGTCACTGTTATTTCCATTAGAAAGTTTACCCATTTTAAATTTAAACACTACTCACCCCCTTCCCCCTCTCATCCAGTGAGACAAACAATGGATCGAGTTAGTTTTTCACATATCAGAGGCTGGGTTGCGTAACGGAAACGCTCACCCTTTGCTCTCCACGTGGGTGTTACAGAACTCGCCGAGCACAGCCTGTAGGAGCCCGGCTCCCCTCTCTGGAGTGCGTTAACCCGCTTAGGCGGGTCAAAGAAGCACTGGCGGAAGAAGCGAGGCACTTGTGCTGAACGTGGTTTTGTTGGAGTACCTGAGGGTCTGTGAATCACGGGCTCGCAGGCCCCTGGATGTCATTACAGCCAGCCACAGCGTGGAAAAGTCTGTAACACATGAGCCAATCAGCGAAGAACACTGTCTGACTGCTGCTACTCCAGCCACAACCGTATTCTCTGAGGGCTACACAACCTCGGCAGAAATATAACACAGCTACACAGTGTGAATCACATGGTCTGGCGGCCGCAAAACCTCCTCTGGCACTTTTACTAATGTCTTAGAAACACCTGCACTTCTACGACGGTAGAGGAGAGAACACTATGTCAGAGAGTTGTGGATAGTTCCTGCTTATGTGTTGATAGAATGGAAGTAAAGTTTGGTTCCTGTCGCGGTTTGTTTCTGTTCTATATACTCAATCAAATGGGGAGATTCTTATTTTTCCTGCGAAATAGAGAATAACAGACATTCAGTTCAATGTTCCTCAACTGCATCCACACTCACTCCGAAAGGAATGTGCACACACTGAGGCAATGCATGTCACACCACAAATTACAATAGGCCATATTGTACATACACTGTATGTACAAAAGTATGTGAGCACCCCTTCAAATTAGTGGATTCGGCAATTTCAGCCACACCCGTTGCTGACAGGTGTATAAAATCGAGCACACAGCCATACAATCTCCGCAAACAAATATTGGCAGTAGAATGGCCTGAACTGAAGAGCTCAGTGACTTTCAACGCGCCACCAACAAGTCAACTTTCTGCCCTGCTAAAGCTGCTGGGTTTCCATGGCCAAGCAGCCGCATACAAGCTTAAGATCACCATGTGCAATGCCAAGCGTCAGCTGGAGTGGTGTAAAGCTCATCACCATTGGACTCTAGAGCAGTGGAAATGTGTTCTCTGGAGTGACCAATCACGCTTGAATTGGAAAGCCGACTGCGAGCCAGGCCTAATCGCCCAACATCAGTGCCCTACCTTGCTTATGCTCTTGGGGCTGAATGGAAGCAAGTCCCCGCAGCAATGTTCCAGCATCTAGTGGAAAGCATTCCCAGAAGAGTGGAGGCTGTTATAGCAGCAAAGAGGGGAAAAGCTCTGTATTAATGCCCATGATTTTGGAATGAGATGCTTGACGAGCAGGTGTCCACATACTTTTGGTCACGTTGTGTATTATAATATATATATTTTCGAAGTTAAAAGAATGTTGTAATCCTCAAATAGAAACTGTGACAGGCCTGTATAGACAGTTATAGAAATGTATAACTGGCTTTTACCTGTTAAATAGTAAAGCAATATTACCCCGAGTTTAAAGTTCTGACGTTTTATTAGGCGATGTACGGGATGGTATACACCATCCAACAAAATGCTTACTTTTTGTCCTCTACAATGCAACAACAGATAGAAATAATAAAATATAAGAATACGAACATAAAGTCAAGTCCCTGACCAGTTGGTTTTACCCCAGGAAATAACAGCATCACAGCACGCTTGGTTGCAGAGCTAGCATAGAACGCAAAAAAAACAACAACATGTTCTCAACATCATGGAGAGAAGGTGAACATAACGTTCCATTCAGAGACCATATTCTGAACAAAGACAATTTCTCAGCTCAATGCATGATTACATTTTCTAAGGGCCCTATATTGCACTCCTTTTAAGCGACATAGAGGGATATTTACACAGCTTTAGGTCAGAATTGGCAGAGAAGAACGAATCGCTACCGTCTCCAAAAAGAGAAAAAGACAAGAGAAAGTCAAATGGACGATACAAAATGTCCACGGGACATGGACTAAACTGTTCTAGGCCTGCAGTGCTCGTGATATTTAGTTCTACCAGCTAAACTCAGATGGCATATTTTTATAGGTTCGGTTGATTTTAATAGAATATACCAGACATGTCAAATAATAACGCAAAAACCGCCGTAGAAAATGTATTGGCAAATAAAATCATCTCCATGTGATCTAATTGACCAAGTACACTCAGACCACTCTGCTGATATCAATATCAAAACAAAAGTGCAACTAGTCAGTGTAAAACTGTGGTAGCCTGTATCAAAATAAAAGCTCTTCATCATCGAGGGGAACAGCATTACCTTGCTACGTTATGTACAGTTGCCTACACCTACGCATTGAGGAACCTTATTCTCAGTCACTGGGACAATCAAACCGTTACAGTAATAGTCTCAATTTCTCTCTGTCCAAGTAGGACTGAGAAGCATGACGACAGCTAATCTAAATAAGTGATCTATTCTCCAAATAGCTTAAATCTCCACCTACAAACCGGTAGGCTTTGACAGGTTAACAAATATCCCACTCGGCACGCCACGTCATTTCAACGTGGATAATTGGTTGCGACGCTGATCAATGCGATTTTCAACCTATATTCACCCTCTCAAAAAGACAGCCAAAAGTTAGTTGAATTTCATTATGCTTTCAACCATCTAAAATCGCAACCAAATTCAAATGGAAGAAACCATGTCGGATATTGCTCATTTTGAATTCAAACGGATTCGTATGACATCACTTTGTTTCATCTAACAGCGGAACCAAATGACCTGGATAGCAGTTCCAAGTCAAAGTTTATTGGTCGCGTACACAGATGTTAGGATGTTATCGCAGGTGCAGCGAACTCCTTGTGTTTCTAGCTCCAACAGTGCAGTAATACATAGCAATGCAAAACAATACACACATAATCATAAAAGTTCAAAGAACAAAGAAAAAAATGAATGCCTCATGGGCTTCGTTCAACTGTCAATACCACAACCTTGTTTCTCTCCCATGCTTGTAAACGATGTAAATGCAAACAAATAGTGTATAGCCTCACAATATGGATAACACCACACTTATGGCATCATGGAAGGTCAGTTTAAAACTCTCTCTATTAGAATTTGAGAGAGGTTACATTTCTCCAGGTCTATCCCTCAGTTTTTACCATAACAGAGGCGGGGTGTTACTTTGCTATCGTTTCAATTAAGAACTCTTAATTAAGCTAATTCTGTAGCCTATAGTAAGTCAGTCTCACCGAGGGAACCCTGAAGCAGGGCAAGGAGAGTGCATTTCATAACACTCTGTTGCGTGGTGTGAATGAAATGCTTGAGAGGCGAATTAGCCTGAAACCAGTCTTCCACTCACAGCTAAGAGTGTGTGTGTTTTTTTCCCTCCTTTGTTCTCGCACTAGAGTGAGTGGTTTGATGTCTGTGGGAGGAGGAGGAAGACCCCTCCCAGCTGTTGAGCTTTTGATTAATCAAGCTCAGGGAGAGTCCAGAGACTGGGTCCACTCGAGCTTCCACGCATGCAGCCAGTGTAAAAATAATGAGCCTTCAGAAATAAAGAATATGCAGGAAGACACTTTCGTACTCCCAGCCAAAGATGAATACATTCAAATGAAATGAGGAGAGGAGGCCCTCCTAACTGATTAGATGTGCCTGAGAAAGAGAGGGAGACAGAGGAGGGAGATACTTCCCCCAGTCTTCGTCTCTGCACCTACCCGTCGTCCCTCTCCTCTAATAGTCCAGCATGCCACCACTCTTTTTATTTTGCATATACTTTCTATAAATACCTGTAGTGATTTCAGTCACGGTGTGTGAAATGCAGATGAGATCCGCGGTCTTACGGGAACCCAAAAGCTACTGGCGCTGCAGCCAATAGAGTTGGACTCTACTAATCAAGGCAGCTCTCATACATTATAGAGTAGACTACATGATTTACCTCAGGTTGTCAGGAAATAACATTTTCAGGCAAATGCAGAGTAATAAATTGTAATACACGCCGCATATGTTTGACCCATGACCCTTGGCATTTGGTAAAGGTGGGATTCTGTTCAGGAATGTGTGGAGGAAAATGACAGGAAATACTACTTGGGAAAGTGACAAAAGAATGAATGAATAGTAAAAACGAATGAATAAAAACCCAGTAATTCAAATGTTATTTGACATATGTACATAAGATACCCATCTATGCATGTGATAATTAAACAGGTCAACATTAACAAGGGAGCGAGGCCAGATGGATTGCCAGGACGTGTACTCAGAGCATGTGCGGACCAACTGACAACTGTCTTCACTGACATGTTCAACCTCTCCCTGGCCGAGTCTGTAATACCTACATGTTTCAAGCAGACCACCATAGTGCCTGTTCCCAATGAAGTGAAGGTAACCTGCCTAAATGACTACCGCCCCGTAGTACTCACATCGGTAGCCATGAAGTGCTTTGAAAGACTGGTCATGGCTCACATCCACACCATAATTCTAACTACCTCTTTACCTACTATATTTATTTTGATTGATTGATTGATTTATTTTGCTCCTTTGCACCCCATTATTTTTATTTCTACCTTGCCCATTCTTCCACTGCAAATCTACCATTCCAGTGCTTTACTTGCTATATTGTATTTTCTTTGCCACCATGGCCTTTTTTTGCCTTTACCTCCCTTATCTCACCTCATTTGCTCACATCGTATATAGACTTGTTTCTACTGTATTATTGACGGTATGTTTGATTTACTCCATGTGTAACTCTGTGTCGTTGTATGTGTCGAACTGCTTTGCTTTATCTTGGCCAGGTCGCAGTTGTAAATGAGAACTTGTTCTCAACTTGCCTACCTGGTTAAATAAAGGTGAAATAAATCAATACAAATCTGGAAACCCGACACCCACTCCAATTTGCATACCAGCCCAACAGATCCACAGATGACGCAATCTCAATCGCACTCCACACTGTCCTTTCCAAACTGGACAAAAGGAACACCTACGTGAGAATGCTGTTAATTGACTACAGCTCAGCGTTCAACACCATAGTGCCCACAAAGCTCATCACTAATCTAAGAACCCTGGGACTAAACACCTCCCTCTGCAACTGGATCCTGGACTTCCTGATGTGGTAAGGGTAGGCAACAACACAACTGCCACGCTGATCCTCAACACAGGGGCCCCTCAGGGGTGTGTGCTTAGTCGCCTCCTGTACTCCCTGGTCACCCACGACTGTGTGGCCAAGCACGACTCCAACACCATCATTAAGTTTGCTGACGACACATCAATGGTAGGCCTGATCACCGACAACGATGAGACAGCCTATATGGAGGAGGTCAGAGATCTGGCAGTGTGGTGCCAGGGCAACAACCTCTACCTCAATGTGAGCAAGACAAAGGAGCTGATTGTGGACTACAGGAAAAGGAGGGGCAAACACGCCCCCATTCACATCAATGGGCTGGAGTGGAGCGGGTCGAGAGTTTCAAGTTCCTTGGTGTCCACATCCCCGATGAACTATCATGGTCCAAACACACCAAGACAGTCGTGAAGAGGGCACGACAGCACCTTTTCTCCCTCAGGAAAAGATTTGGCATGGGTCAGATGCTCAAAAAGTTATACAGCTGCACCATCGAGAGCATCCTGACTGGTTGCATCACCTCCTGGTATGGCAACAGTTCGGCATCTGACCGCAAGGTGCTACAGAAGAGTGTGCGTACAGCCCAGTATATCATCATCACTGGGGCCAAGCTTCCTGACTTCAAGGACCTATATACTAGGCGCTGTCAGAGGAAGGCACAAAGTCATCGACTGTTCTTTCTGCTACAGCACGTCAAGCGGTACCGGAGCACCAAGTCTAGGTCCAAAAGGCTCCTTAACAGCTTCAACCCACAAGCCATAAGACTGCTAAACAATTAATCAAATGGCCACCCGGACTATTTACATTTACCCCCCCTGCTGCTACTCGCTGTTAATTATCTATGCATAGTCACTTTACCCCAACCTACATGTATAAATTCCCTCTAACATGTACCCCCCGCACATTGACTCGGTACCCCCTGTATATAGCCACATTATTGCTATTTTCTTCTGTTACTTACAATCTTATTTTTTACTTCAGTTTATTTAGTAAATATCTTCTTAACTCTATTTCTTGAACTGCATTGTTGGTGTAGGGCTTGTAAGTAAGCATTTCACGGTAAGGTCTACATCTGTTGTATCCGGCGCATGTGACAAATACAATTTGATTTGATACGATTATTGACAGTAGCTGTAGTTACAAAACCTATTTTTTTGAGAGATTAATGAGCAATATAATATTTGCTTTATAATAGTTCTCACGGGTTGCTTTTATAGTTCAAAACCTGCTTGAGATGGATGACAAGTAGACACGTCATTTCCAGTTCACTGTTGAAGTCGACTGTCTGCAAATGCTATGCTGAGTACTGCTATTGAGCAAGTTGCCATGAATGCAATGAAAACGGACAGGACACAAGTAGCTGTTAAAATCACATCTGCCTATTTTTTTCAATGCTGTACTACAAATGGTAAGCAAGCACTATACCATAGCCCCGCTACACACATACATGCAAGGACGCACACAAACACGCGTGCACACACACACACACCCACACACACACACACACACACAAACACTCAGATATAAGAGGACAATATGAAAGGGATCTTTTTTTGTCCTGCGTGTGTGCTTCGCTCATGTCTACTTGCGTGCCTGTGTGATTGTGTGTCTTCAAAAGCCTGAGGCCTTTAAACAGTTGGGAGCATTGCTTTCCTATGCTGCAGTACGAGCGTATGGAGACAGCTCTGGCACCTCATGGCCACAGTTATGTTTGGTGCAGGCAGCTTTGATACCGGCTCGCCAACGGACAAGACCAGGCAATAAACGCAAAGCGTAGGCTCCAGTGAGATATACCACCTCTAATGTGTGTGTGATGAGCTTTTAAGTGCTCCTGGAGAATTGCATGTGGTAATAATTCACATGAACTGATATCCCTGAGCCTAACTCGGGAACATAACTCATTTGACCACACTCATTATGAACTACCACTAATTACCCAACTAGCTCTCCTCTAGTCGCAGGAATAATAGCGAAAGGAAATAGTCTAATGAAAGGGTGTGGAATAGGAGCGATGCTCTTAAATACCCAAATCCTTAAATACAGGAGCCGGGCTGGAAGAGCTGCTGGGAACATCATCTTAGCGCAAATGGTAAAAGGGAGGCCAGCACTGCTAGTCATCCAGACATAATAATAAAAACAACACAAGGGATTTAAGATGTACAAGATTTATTTAAGAGTCCTCACTTGGATAATGAAAAAAAGAACACACGAGTGAGAATGAACAGAATACGTGAGTGTATGTGCACGCCTGTGACTGTGCATGTGAAAGTAAGACTCCCCTCTACTTCTCTCTCAGTGAGTTCTCTGTGCGGGGAGGGAGAGCGGCAGATGTTCCCCCATCCCCTCTCTCCGCGGCAAGGGCAGGAGCAGCGGATGGCATGGGGCACAGGGCAGACGGGGCAGGCTGGGCTGATGGGTGGAACTGATGGGCAGGGTTGTGGCTGGCAGGCTGAGAGCTGGCCCCCGCTAGCCCCCGCTGTGCCACACCACACCAGGGCTTCAGCGCCCCAGTGGGGGCACACTGCTCTGGTCCTCCATAAAAATAGCCCATCCCATTATTCTCAGGGCTCCCAGGAGGCTACAAGGTCTCCAGCATCATTACCAGGACTGAGGATGGGACTCCTCCAGCAGCCCCTCCCCTACACTCTTCCCTCTAATTATAGGTCAAGCACTCTTTTTGTAAATTATAAAACCTTTGTTCTTATCGAGAAGAAGAGGAAAGATAGCATGGAGGAGGGAGGGAAAAAATAGGAGGGGGAAAATTGTATAAAAATTGGAACAGGGGAAAAATTTCAATTATAAAACCGAGCTAATTTGGTATGACCAGCGACTGTCATGCGTGCTGACGGAGCTCCATTATGCAGTCATTTGGGCTCTTTCAAATTAGTTATGTTAATGTCCTGCGAGTGAATGTAACACTTGGATGGGACAAGATTTCAGCAATTAATTTCTACAGTCAGCGGAGAGACAAGCACATTTATTTTCCCCCTCTCAGGGAATTGGTGGTGGAGGGTGTGAGGTGGGGAGAGTGCATTCTGGAGCAGAGAACAAGCTAAACACAAGCCCTAAATAAAGCCGGAACAATGGGAGCCAATGCCTCCTCATTCATTCAATTGACAATGTTTTGCAGCTTAAACCTGTTTTATTAATTATGTTTGACATTTCCTTAATTAGTTTCATTTACACCAAATCAATCCCTGCTGCTGTGCAGCGTCATTTATCATTTAAAAAAATTTGCATAGCCAGTGCTGACTTTTTCTACTTAATTATACATTAAAAGTGTCAGGCGTGCTTGCTGCCTGGCATTATCTGCGGCAGAAAGGTTTGTGGCTGGACGGGGGTGGCATTAATCATCGGGCGGGCGCGGGCAAGGGTTGCTCCCAGTCGCTGGCAGGGGAGCAGAGTGGGGCTTCTCATTTTCGGAGCCGAGGCACCCGGGGCCCGGGCGATCCAGCTGACCTATGAGGAGAGGTAGACAAATCAATGACCTCCAGCCCAAAACAGCCGCAGCGTGTTTGGTGTTTACCCACCCAGATGAGGGGAAGGGAGGGAGGAGAAACAGAAAAGCGTGCATTTGAGAAATAGAGCTGAATAAACAACATATGTAGTTCAATTCAAGGAATGGCAGGGTAGGAAATGGTAGCTGTTGTTTGAATATGGGATAATATATTAGAGTCAATTATTCATGATATACAGGCTGTCAATGAGGCCTGTTATAATATAAAGCCATACAACCTCAATAACCACAGCATGGATGCCATTTAGTGACTTACACATAATGCTGAGTATGTGACATTGATATAATACCATTCACTTCTTAAGCCGGAGCCAGAATGTGACCAATGGTTCAAGAGAAATGAGCTTTGGTCCAGGCTTTGCTCCAATATTGTCTGTGGCTTACTGTAGGTTTGATACCCAGCTGGGTCCTGTATTCCACAACTGAGACAGTGTAATAATAAAACTAAGCAGCATGTTTAATGATATTATTTTCAGTGGGTGCTTAAATGTGTGTTTATTAGTACACATGTGAATTATCTACTCCAACCCTGGAGCAATTAGGGTCAAGTGCCTTGCTCAAGGGCACATCAACAGATTTTTCACCTAGGGGTTTTGATCTAGCAACCTTTCCATTATAGTCTCAACACTGTAACCACTAGGCTACCTACCACCCTTCTGTTAATGATTGACATTGAATCACAAACCAATATAAATGAATTAGCAACTCTGTGACTTGATGTATGTTTTAACACCGGGGAGAAAAAACAACTCCCACCACCTACTGGCGAGGGAAAATGGCCCCCTACCTATCCCACCCTCTTTTTCTGACTATAACAGTATTTCTCAAGACATGATCCTCAACACTGAGAAATGGAAAGCTCCAACATCCGACAAGCCAGCTAGAGAGGAAATCATTTGAGTGTTGAGCGGGCTTCAGATGTTGAGATGTAAATAGGCAGGTTATCAGATTTTATTATCAAAAGTGGAGGCGACATCTGAGCCTAGTGGCTTCTGCATGGAGAACACACTATCTAATTGATCAAAAATGAAATCAAAAGGAAGTGGTTCCACGGCTTTGGGCGGACATCCCCTCCCTGTTCTCTTCAATAGGGACATGCCAGAGCCTTAGCCCGAGTGGCGCAGAGGTCTAAGGCATTGCATCTCAGTCCTAGGGGCGTCTCTACAGACCCTGGTTTGATTCCAGGCTGTATCGCAACTGGCCGTGATTGGGAGTCCCATAGGGTGGTGCACAATTGACCCAGCGTCGCCCGGGTTTGGCCGGGGTAGGCTGTCATTGTAAATAATACGTTGTTCTTAACTGACCTGCCGAGTTAAATAAACGTTAAATAATATAGAGTAACATGTTCCTCGCTGCAGGAATCTGCTTGATGTGTGCCTCTGCTTGATGTGTGCCTCTGCTCGAGTCACAGGACTAACAAAGAAATGTGCAAACAACACTGAATGTGGTCAGGTCATTTGTTTTCCAACTTCCAACATTGTGGGTGAGTTGAGCTGAGGAAATCAGGGGAAGGGGGAATAAACCGAGGCCGGCTTAGAGGAGGCTGCCCCAACCACTGATCACCTACAAAGCCCTGTAGTGAATAGCTGCATCAAGTTGTATAATGAAAAAAAGGTGGCTTTGCCCGTGTCCTTCAAGGGCGACACAAAAGAGAGGCGGGCAACAAAGGGGCTGATGAAGTGGCTAAGGCTCTGGCGTGTCCCAACAGGAGGGGCAGGAGGGCGGCGGGGGGCGGCTACACGGGCACGCATCACTGCTCCCTCCCGCCCTCCGCCTGGCCAGGGCTAAAGCACCGCAGCGTCGTCACCGCGCAGGGCCCAGACACCAGGGTCATTAGCCTAAGCACTGCCGGCCCAAGAGCACAAGACATAATTGCAAGAAGCCAGATCAATACAACATTTTTGGGGGAGAAAAATCTTTTGCCCTTGCTGGCAGACAGCACACTGCTTTCACATGAATTCCCAATCTAGGGGAAGGAGCGAGAGAGCATCAAACATCCTTATTCAGAGAAGTTCCTAATCAGCATATTAATGGTAGCGCGTTATTCACCAAAGAACGGTCCTTTTTCAAATAAAAATAGTTTAAATAGGCCCTAGCCACTTTTCTCTCATAAAAATATTATAATTTATATAAGTGATCATCCTAAAAGCAGACCCCCCCCACACCCCCACCCACACATCACTAAGCACCACTACTATCAATTCCCCGACCAAAAGTACCCCTTTAAATTCAAAACATTTCCTGTATCAAGGATTAGGATTCCTTTCAGGAATATGAGAGCCGCATGCGAGAATATGATGATGAATTCATAGGCCTAAAACTCTAGAGTCGTAGTTCTACATGGGCAAAAGGAGAGAGGGGGAAGATAATCTATTTGGACTGCATATATACCATTACTCTTGCATTGTGTCGCCACTTTTCATAATGACTGGGATAAGTGTCCTGCTGGAGATGCGCCTTCTGACAATAGAGGTAGATATTACTTGGTTAAAAGCTTGGCTCCTGTGGGTAAAGATCCTGAAGAATAAAGAGTATCCGTCATGGCTAACGAGCTATAAGGATAGCACATCACTTTTATAAATCACTAGATCTTGCTGTTTATTTAAATTCATTGGTGCCTCATTATAACTGAGCTATGCACTTTAAGGTCTGAGTTGATTAGGAGTGCCATAGCTCAAAATGGCTTTTAATTCAGTGAAACACGCTCTGACCTTGCGCCATAACCCTGAGTGGAACACGCGGCGATTCCCACATTAATAATGATGCTACCTTTACTGGGCTGCTACTTAAAATATGTATTATTAGTTACCAGCAATGGCACATTTATCAAACCAAATTACCCTTCGGTGTAAAACTGCTTAATTCTGGGTCCCTGTACCCCTCTGCACTATTGCCTGCTCTTTAGAAAGGGCCTGAATTAAATGCTGGGATGAAATGTCAGCTTAATAGGAAGGGGAGCAGGTCGGATGGGAGGCACACTTGATCATTCCCCAGTGGCCTTCAGGATACAGCCAATGTGTCTTCCTGAGGGGAAATTCACACGGACATCACACCACGCACAGGGAAGGTACACGTAAAATACTTAGCCTATACGTCGTAACAAAATGGAAAACACAATGTTCCTTCTTATTTTAATTTAGCCTAGTTTAGATAATGAGGTAAAATTATAAACCTGCCTTGGAAAAAAAGAAATAAAATGAAAACATCTTCAATTAGAAATGACAATTATGTATTTAATTTATGTATTTTTTTTATCACTCCATTAAAATATGTGCTATCATGATTTGTTCCAGTATTGGAATGCTGAAAGATAATGCTGTGTATGTTACCATAATTAGTATGCCGGTTCTCAAATGATCTGTTGCTCCTTTAGCCTAAATGACACACCCACCGCACACACGCACACGCACACGCACACACACACGCACACACACATAGATCACGCTGTGGGCCACATATAGAGACGGGGCACAGGCAGCAGGCACTAAAGACGTGTCATTGTTCAGCCCTGTAGACCTGGGAGAGACTGATTACTTTGACCAATCGGATAAATTATTAGATCAATTAAGGTCTTTGGAGTGGGCATGGGCGGCACAGCATGCTGAAGTCAGAGGCCTGTGAGACAGGGCCTATCAGAACCGCCTCATTAGGTCCCTGGACCCGACCCAACAAACACAGTACAAAGAACAGTCAGGGGACACACGGATAGAAATCGCATTATAGATCCAACAACAACAAGAGTAGATCCCCTACAGTTGGAAGATACAACAAAAGTCCTAATGGGATCAATAGTGTTTATTGGATTGGAACGTGTCAAGACAATAGGTAGGACACAATGAAGATGATCTAACAGAAGTGCAGTGAGTGCATTCTGCTAGTGGACTGTAGAATACACTGGGAGTGAGAGAAGATCAATGCACATGCATTTAGGTGAAGCCACACTCTTCTCTTTACAACGGGGAGAACAACAGTCCGCTCAACAATTATTTACAATTACCGGGGTAGAGTTTTTGCCACTTCAGGCAAAAACAAACATGCTTCTGATATCATACAGACAGACAGACAGACAGACAGACAGACAGACAGACAGACAGACAGACAGACAGACAGACAGACAGACAGACAGACAGACAGACAGACAGACAGACAGACAGACAGACAGACAGACAGACAGACAGACAGACAGACAGACAGACAGACAGACAGACAGACAGACAGACAGACAGACAGACAGACAGACAGACAGACAGAAGACAGACAGACAGACAGACAGACAGACAGACAGACAGACAGACAGACAGACAGACAGACAGACAGACAGACAGACAGACAGACAGACAGACAGACAGACAGACAGACAGACAGACAGACAGACAGACAGACAGACAGACAGACAGACCAGTCAGACAGCCTGCATGAACACCCTGGCACATCTGAGCACGTGGCAAGGGTGGATCAGCTCAGGGGAAAGTGAAACGTTACGCTTCCTATCAAGACTTCGAATCAATTAGTCACGAGCAGCTTCCGAGTCAGAAACAACCCCGGGTCCTGCTGTCCCGTCGGAGACACTAGGCCTAAGCGGCCCCTGAGACGGGAGGGGTTCCGGAGTGAGAGAGGGTGAGGCAAAGAGAGGGAGCGGTAGAGAGAGGCAAAAGGGAAGAAAAGAGGAGCGAAATAATGTTGTGTATTCTTCCTGCGTATATATTGCGCGGGACACCATTCACCCTCCAGAGTGCTTTGCATATCAGAGGGCAGCTGGTCGTTTTGCACATTGCGATGACTCTGGTGAGGAACATGTGATAACATTATCTTTCTATTCGCACTACAGAGGCCCTGTGCATAATGTATACAGCACAACTGTAGCATCCATGTGACAATATTAAGGTTTATAGAGGACGCATCCTTCCCACAAAGCCTTTAATCTTTTAATCTGAAGCATTCAGCAAGTGTATACCCTATTCATGACCACCTTTGGTAAAAAGGTATAAAAAAAAATTAAAAAGAGAGGTAGGATTCAGTGTGAAGGGAGATGCACAATGGAGCCCCCCCCCCCCGGGGCTAAAAATACTCTAATCTGTTGTGTATGTACACAAATAAGAGCCTTACACCTGAATAGCACTGATTATTGGCCTTCCAAACTTATTAACAGAGGGATCTGTTTCTTCATGTTTTTGCTGTGAGCGAAGAATCACCATTTTCTCCTCCAGATTTACTCTACCCCATCTCTGCTTCGCTAATCTTCCCTAAACAGCTAGATTATAGCAATTTACACCACGAGGTGAACGCATACGTGAGCATTGAAGCAACTCAAGCTTACAGGCATTTTGCTTCTTCATTGATTCACTTAGGTTCTATGAAACACACTGCGTGGATTTGATACAGTCATTACTGCGGCACAATCCTTCGGAGATGTCAACCACACTAAAGTTGGGGGGAACTACACTGAAGAGTCAAATGAATGGCTTTTGAACCAAAAATAAAATCGAAAAGCACATCGGAGAAAATGTGAGGAAGACAAAAATGTATGTTACCAATAGAGCGACATCTATTGCAGGATAAATCAATGTAAAAGTTTACGTAGCTGGTCACATATGGATGTTAAGTTGGACTTTATCAGTTGGTTATGTGGGCTTCTTCTAACCCATCGCTTCCTACTACATATAATAATACGATTAAATGATATCTTTACATGAATATGTATCATTTATACGTCCAAAATGGATGTAGCAATTACGGATTGTCCCTTGAAGTCTATCAAGAGTGTACAGAGTTGGAGCATGTCTCCATTAGATTGAGCAATAAAAGCCCCATTTTTATTCCGTAGGCTGAGATCCGAACTATGAAGCTGTTGCAAGAATGTATTATTCACTGGCTGTCCACTGGTTAAACAACAATGATTGACAGGCAGCATAAACATCTTGAATTCAACCATTACTGGTTTGAAATACACATTTAGATTTGTGAACAGCCATCCACAACAGCCACGATCCATAAGGCGCGATCCAACGCGCTATGTAGATATTAAGTAGACTCCACCACTACTGTCATCCTTACCTCCAAGCGTTTATTCAAGTTGGATAATCTTTGGATGCCGACACCAGTCGCACCATTTGATGAAATGGCTTGGACTGTAGCCTCCAGAAGTATATTCCTGCTCTTTTCCCGCGATCCCATCAAACACATTTGGTGTGTCATCATAGTTGTCTCTGACTTGTGGCCAGAGAAGTGTCAAAGATTTTTATTCTTCGCAAACCTCCTATCTGAATTTAAAAGTCAATCCTCGAAGTAATCATCTAGTTTTTCAAAAGTATCTGTATTCTGATTACAATATTTTTGCTGGTAACTTAACGGATTACAATTACCGTTTTTTTGTAATCCCTTACTCCCCAACCCTGGTTCTAAGTCCTACTATGGCCAGCAGAACACTGCAGGTAGCAACAACCTTGTCTGCTGTCCTTCATATTTTAATAAGAGAGTGAATGTGATAAGGCAGAGACAGGATGGGGACTAGTCTCCATAGAGCAGTGTCAGGCTGGGTCTCTGGGCAGGGTGGTGTTTTTTCAGCATGGCCCGAACTCTGGAGGGCAGACAGACAGAGAGAGGGGGCTCCGCTGAACCCAAAGACAATGCAGAGGCCACAGGCATCCCACAATCCCCTCTGATTCCGCCTGTCATCTTGCTGCGCTCCAGCGGTGTGGCAGGGGTTGGCAGCGAGGAGGCTAGAGTGAGGCAGCGCAGGGCGGGTGTCGGGGGGCGGTGGGGCTCAGTCCCCGCTCTGAGCCCTGATTCCACCACATTAGATGGTGTGTGTTTGTGCCCTGGGGACCGGCTCTGCCTGTGTTTGGGTACTTTGTCAGATGACTCAGTCTGTGTGATTTATGAGCTCTGGAAAGGTTGCATTTCCAGCGCGTGTGGACGTCCGCATGGTAAATGGAGAAATTCTGAATTTATTAACATACAATGAATGATGATTAATGTTTTGGTATAGATCACGCGCTCTTTTAGATGTCTCCGCGTGGGGTGATATATGCAGCAGTAAAAATATATGTACGTACTCAAAACCACATTGCGTGAGTGTCGGGCCCTCTGCTGTTTTAAACACATCCACTGTGTGTCTGTGTATTGATGGTGTTGGAGAGCTCCACAGAGTGATATTCAAAGTAACTCTCCGGACATATACACAGTGTAAAGGGACTTTTCCTGCATGCATTATCCTCCACCGAAAGTGAACTGTGCTCTTTGTGGCAATCAGGATCTTGCACAGTCAATGAGGAAATGTATAAATTAAGACCACCAAGTGCCGGCAACAAAAAAAAGGAAAAGCAATTTAAGGCTAGATCAGGACGCATTTGCCAATCCATTCGTCAAAATCACCCCTACTATTAACTTCGGTATTCCATAACACAGCTTGTGTCTCTCATCAGCTTTTTCAATATATTTTCAAATACGTTAGCGGCTCTGTGCAGAAGCGCTGTGTTCACCCTAGGCCAATTACAGGCAATGAACCTTGGATGTGAGCAGCGCAGGGTTCCCTTACGAATGGGCCTTTTCAACACTCAGGCCGCCACAAGTATACAGGGTGCACTGAGAGAATGTCCCACAGTTAGTTAGAGTAAAGAAAACAGAGGTCTAAATTGTCAGGGGCACGTTTCTGACAGGGCTGGGGAGGGTCTCATCTGTTAATGTGTCCTAGAGCTAGACAAGCAGCCCCCACATCTTAAACATCCCAGGCTGGCAGAAACACTGCTCATGCACTGAGAGGTTTGACCAGGATGGATTTCACAAGCTGGAGTTTTTGAATGCATCACTGTGTGTTTGCAGGTGGGTGAATGGATGAGAGAGAGTTTGTGTGATGTGATTGTGTGTGTGTGTGTGTGTGTGTGTGTGTGTGTGTGTGTGTGTGTGTGTGTGTGTGTGTGTGTGTGTGTGTGTGTGTGTGTGTGTGTGTGTGTGTGTGTGTGTGTGTGTGTGTGTGTGTGTGTGTGTGTGTGTGTGTGTGTGTGTGTGTGTGTGTGTGTGTGTGTGTGTGTGTGTGTGCGTTGAGTCCAGAATATATGCACGTGGTGCTGTCAGAGGGGGCGGTGGATGGTGATGAGGGATAGAGGGAATCAGAAACACATTGGGCTGGGAATGGATGTGAGCCACAGGCTGACCCTGGCACAACACTGCTGCCTCTCACATCATTACCCTCATCCTCCTAATGCGCTCCTCACTTAGAGATAATAAAAAAACTTGCCTGGCAATACACACAGACACACTAAATCCTATAGCACCGCTGAAATAGTTTTGAGTCTTACTTTTGGTTTGCCTCAGAATTTCTACAAGCCCACAAATCAACAGATAATGTAAAACATTACACTTAAAACAGGACTTCTACCCTTGTAGCATATTGTGGGTAGTTTATATTTTGAGTTTGTGATCTCCCTAAAAAATCCTGCAGGTTTACATATTAAGCAGGAGATGTAGGCAGCCACCCACACTGATACCACACACACCATCTCTCCTTTCAAAGATATAACTGCCATTTTAGACTGAGCTCCATTGGGGAAAGTATACCTATTCAGCTGCATGATCTCAGTAAAATCACATTGCTCTCGACCTGTAACTGAAACCCTCCTCCCCACTTCCTGCATGAGGGCTTTTCAGAACGGAGAGATCTGGGAGCGGGGGGGGGGGGGGGTTGGAGAGGAGACGAGGGCAGGAGATATGATGCAGAAGAGTGAAAGAGAGAGGTAACCCAAGCATAAAATAACTTCAATCTAACATCCTCTCAGTGGGCGTCAGGAAGGAAATAGCAATCCCACCATTGCCCGGCACTCAGGGGGTTCCTCCCCACCACCCCGCCCCTCACTGACCCATGGAGAAGAGGATCATGGGAGAGTGCTCCACAGGCAGGGGATGAGACAAACCCAGTTCAATTAAGGCTTGGCGCCGCCTCGTCAGCACTGCAGATGAGGTGTCAAAGAGTTCACGTGGGGGATAGATCACACTCACACACACACACACACACACACACACACACACACACACACACACACACACACACACACACACACACACACACACACACACACACACACACACACACACACACACACACACACACACACACACACACACACACACACAGATTCCAGACACTACCTACTACGCTTTTTTTGGCTTCCTTTTCCCGGATGCTAAACGATTACAATGCTGCTATTTCCGAGGCTTTCTTGTGGGGCGGCTTGGTCTAAAGGGTCGTCAACCCCTGCGTGTCCCCTCCCGCAGGGCTAGAGGACTCTGGGATAGATAAACTCCTTATCCAATTTGTGCAATAGCTGTGATCCACCCCGACACACCTAGAAAATGACATTTAAAGGTCAAAGAGACATGTACGGCCGTTAGGAGGGCCACTCCAGTCTCACACTGCACATTACAGAGCGATGGGATAGCTAGGGGAGTCTGATCACAAAGCAAGGTACAACCACGAGAAAGACAGAGAGAGAGAGCAATACAGAGAGACTCTAAAATTAGATGCTTTCCGGGGAGAGAGAAATGTCTAAGAACAGTGCCAAGTTGCCAGGTTGCTTCTCTCTAGCCACCGAGGGAAATCAACTCATTGTGTTCAGTTCTTCAGAAAAACACGGTATTTTCGCAAGGCATCATATCATTCGAGCTCAACCACTGCAATCAGAAGAGTGTGCCATATTTTGTAAAAAAAAGAAGATTATTTTGAGGTGGGATGCGTGGAGGAGAGGGGAGGAGAGTGCGGGGCCACAGCAGGGGGCCAAACGTTGGAGGACCCTGCGATGCTAGCGGCCGTTCCTGCCAAGGCTTTCCAGGAGACATCTCTCTCGCTCTGATTAGATTGACATTAACATAATATCAGCTTTGTCACCTCATAGGCCAATTGTGAAAGAAAGTGCCATCCTTTTCTTTTACCCGGGCAGGCAGACAGGCAGGGATCCTGAGTTAGAAGCCGATTTCCCCCTCCTCCTGCGCGCTCGGCTTGGGAGATAGAAGCTGGATTTGGCCCGCGTCCTCGCCTCTTCTCCAACACGGGGCTGGTGTCAGGGAGCCAACTCTCCCAGCCCAGCTCCACTGATTAGCACAGGCAGATTATTAGCCAGGCATCTCCTGGAACAACACACTGCTGCTGCTGTCTATTCATCCTGCTTTGTCTCTTTTAATGGATTGTCCCATGCAAGTCTAATCAGCCTGCCAAGAAAATGTAAGGAAATAAACTATCAACTGACTCCTATTCAAGCCTTTGAGCACCGAGGAGAAACATTGTGGTTGATGGTGTTGATGGGAGTGTAGTATTGCTTATGTGGACATATCACACAAGTATTCACCCGCATCCTGGAAGAGACTCTACCGGTTCAGCCTCCACTCTCCTCCTCCATCACACACCGGTCCTGCAGCCAATACTTTACCTATCCAACCCCAGGAAGTGGGCATTCTGCACTAAAACTTGTGCAGTACCTTATCTGTTCCCCCACACACTTACACCCAGCATCTGACGCCTCCCCTCTCTCCTCGCGCCAGAAATGTGCCCGCCACCCCCCCCCCCCCCCCTCTCTCTCTCTCTCTCACACACTCCTTCTCTCTCTCTCACACACTCCCTCTCCCTCTCTAGAGCTTTGCATTTGAAATTGAACAGACACGCAGCCAATTTATCATAGGCTGACACGTGTCATGTCCAAGGCCTAACCGTGGGGACCAACAGTAGGCAGTGCATTTATCCCTTTGTTGTCGGTAAAGACCTAGACAATAGCAGGGGCTATTAAAAAGGGGAAGAGAGGGGGAATGAAAAAAGGTGAGAGAGCATTGCATACATCTGCTGTTTTTCCCTGAGAAAGGTGAAGGGACCCCGGTGAGGTTGGAGAAGCAAATTTTCCCCATCAACAATCAGCTGTCTGGCGAGAAGATGCCAGGAGTCTCCGTGTCAGAATGCAAAGCAAAGAGAGAAGTGGAGCAGGTCGAGGGGAGCTGATGCGTGGGATGGGATCCGACCTTCGTGCCGCCGTTGTCCACTGAGCTTTGATAGTTCAGCAGAAAACAATGCTCAAATAGGGGGCTTCACAAATATACAGAGCTCTATCAAGAGATTTTGAAGTGGGTATATGCTAAAGTCCTTATATTCTCACACACTCTAGAACTAGGGATGTAATGGTTCACCGATATGCATCGATCCCCAACTCAAATGTTTAAGATATGACTGCATCGTTCCACAGAAAATCTATTCAAATGTTACGAATCGCTCTCATCTTTGAGAGGCTAGTTAAGGATCAAATCTCCTCCACCTTACCCAACGCCCTAGACCCACTGCAATTTGCATACTGCCCCAATAGATCCATGGATGACGCAGTCGCCATCACACTGCACACTGCGCTATCCCATCTGGACAAATGGAATACGTACTTAAGACTACTGTTCAGCTACAGAATACTGTAGAATACCGTAAGAATACTGACTACAGCTTAGCTTTAAACACCATGGTACCCTCCAAGGTCCAATTCCTCATTAAGCTCAGGGGCCCTGGGTCTGAACCTCACCCTGTGCAACTGGGTCCTGGACTTCCTGACAGGCTGCCCCCAGGTGGTGAAGGTAGGCAACAACACCTCCACTACACTGATCCTCAACACAACGGCCCCACAAGGGTGTGTGCTCAGCCCCCTCCTGTACTCTCTGTTCTCCCATGACTGTGTGGCCACGCACATCTCCAACTCAATTATCAAGTATGCAGGTGACACAACAGTGATAGGCCTGATTGCCAACAACACCGAAACGGAAAAGGTGAGGGCCCTGGTGGAAGTGGTGCCACGGAAATAACCTTTTCCCCAACTTCAACTAAATGAAGAAACTGATTGTGGACTTCAGAAGACACTAGAGGTAGCACACCCCCATCTACATCGACGGGCCGCAGTGAAGAAGGTGAAAGGCTTCAAGTTCCTCAGGGTACACATCCCTGACAATCTGAAATTGTCCACCCATACAGACAGTGTGGTGAAGAAGGCACACCAGGGGCTCTTCAACATCAGGAGGCTGAAGAAATTCAGTTTGTCGCCTAAGACCCTCACAAACTTTTACAGATGCACCATTGAGAGCACCATTGTATCACCGTCTGGCATGGCAACTGTACCGCCTGCAACCCCCGGGTTCTCCAGTGGTATGGTCAGCCCAACACATCACCAGGGGCACACTGCCTGCCCTCCAGGACATCTACAGTACCCGGTGTCACAGGATGGCCAAAACGAACATCAATGAACATCGATGGCCATGGCCTTTTCATTCAACGATGCCATTCAGAAATCGAGGTCAGTACAGGTGCATCAAAGCTGGGACCGAGAGACTGGAAAACAGCTTCAATCTCAAGGCAATCAAATTGTTAAATAGTCACCACTAGACAGCCTCCGCCGGTAACCTGCCTGAACTTAAGTCACTAGCCGGCTACCACCCGATTACTCGACCCTGCACCTTAGAGGCTGCTGTTTATGTACATAGACATGGGAACACTGGTCACTTAAATAATGGAACACTGGTCACTTAAATAATGGAACACTGGTCACTTTAATAATGTTGATATACTGTTTTACCCACTTCATCTATACTGTATTCTAGTCAAGTCCATCCTATTTAACTATCGCTGTACATATACAGTACTAATATATATTACGTATTCAGATATTACATATTTTATCTACATACTGTCCATAATGTCTATATATCCCTTCAGATATATGACATAAGTTATCTACATACTGTCCATAAGGTCAATACGTCCCATCATATAATTATACACACAGTATATATATATAAATATATATATTATAAAATTGATTACATTTCATTTTCCCTCAACAATCTACACACTATACCCCATAATGACAAAGTAAAAAAAAACTGAAATAACTTATTAACCTAAGTATTCAGACCCTTTGCTAAGAGACTTGAGCTAAGGTGCATCCTGTTTCCATTGATCATCCTTGAGATGTTTCTACAACTTAATTGTAGTTCATTTGGAAATTTTTCAGCCCCCTTGACGTTTTCCACATTTTGTTACGTCACAGCCTTATTCTAAAATTGATTACATTACATTTGTACTCATCAATCTACACACCATACCCCATAATAACAAAGTGAAAAAAAAAATTTTAGCAAATTTACAAAAAAAATGAAACTGAAATAACTTATTAACATAAGTATTCAGACCCTTTGCTATTAGACTCGAAATTGAGCTCAAGTGCATCCTGTTTCCATTGATCATCCTTGAGAGGTTTCTACAACTTGATTGTAGTGCATTCGGAAAGATTTCAGACCACTTAACTTTTTGTCCACATTTTGTTACTTTCCAGCCTTATTCTAAAATTGATTGTCAGGTTGAATGGGAAGCGTCGCTGCATCGCTGGTCGCTGGTCTTTTCAGAGATGTTCGATCGGGTTCAAGCCGGTGCTCTGGCTGGGCCACTCATGGACATTCAGAGACTTGCCCCGAAGCAACTCCTGTGTTGTCTTGGCTGTGTGCTGAGGGTGGTTTTCCTGTTGGAAGGTGAACCTTTGCCCCAGTCTGAGGTTTTGAGCAGGTTTTCATCTCGTTGCTGTCACCACCATGCTTCACCATAGGGATGATGCCATATTTCCTCCAAACATGGCACTTGGCATTCAGGCTTAAGAGATCAATCTTGGTTTCATTAGACCAGAGAATCTTGTTTCTGATGATCTGAGAGTCCTTCAGGTGCCTTTTGGCAAAGTCCAATCAGGCTGTCATGTGCCTTTTACTGAGGAGTGGCTTCCATTCTGGCCATTCCAACATAATGGACTGATTGGTGGAGTGTTGCAGAGGTTCTCCCATCTCCACAGAGGGACTCTGGAGCTCTGTCAGAGTGACCATCAGGTTCTTGGTCACCTCCCTGACCAAGGTCCTTCACCCCCGATTGCTCAGTTTGGCAGGCGGCCAGCTCTAGGAACTGTCTTGGTGTTTCAAAACATCTTCCATTTAAGAATGATGGAGGCCACTGTGTTCTTGAGCATCTTCAATACTGCAGAAATGTTTTGGTACCCTGCCCCGACACAATCATGTCTCAGATCTCTACGAAAAAATCCTTCGACCTCATGGCTTGGTTTTAGCTTCTTACATGCACTGTCAACTGTGGGACCTTATATAGACAGGTGTGTGCCTTTCCAATCATGTCAAATTAATTGAATTTACCACAGGGGGCTTCCACTCAAGTTGTAGAAACATCTCAAGGATGGTCAATGGAAACAGGATGCACCTGAGCTCAGTTTTGAGTCTCATAGCAAAGGGTCTGATTACTTACGTAAATAAAGTATTTCTGGGTTTTTTCTCAAAACCTGTTTTCACTATGTCATTATGGTGTATATTGATGAGGAAAAACATGGTTTTTAAGACATTTTAGAATTGTATTTTTATTTTTTATTTATTTAACTAGGCAAGTCAGTTAAGAACAAATTCTTATTTTCAAAGATGGCCTAGGAACAGTGGGTTAGCTGCCTGTTCAGGGGCAGAACGACAGATTTGTACCTTGTCAGCTCAGGAATTTGAACTTGCAATCTTCCGGTCACTAGTCCAAAGCTCTAACCACTAGGCTACCCTGCCGTTACAGAATAAGGCTGTAACGTAACAAAATGTGGAAAAAGTGAAGGCATCTGAATACTCTCCAAATGCACTGTACATACTTCAAGGAGCAGAAACACCCTAGAAAGTTCTGGCAAATTCAGCCTTTATTTCTACACTGCCACTTAGATGCTTTCAAAAGCTACAATATAGAGGACAAGTAATGCTCAAATGTAATCAGTCATGAGCGATGAAAGGGGAAATAATGTCTAAAGAGCACTGTAGAAAACCTTTAGCGTTTAATCACATTATCACGGCTTCCTTCTCTTTGAACAAGGTCTTAAAAGAATAGAAATTGCTTATCATTGTCCTGTACGAATAAAGGAGAGGGAGATGACCCTGTTTGATTACAACGTCATTTAAAAGCATGTATATTATTCTACTAATGTGGACAGGGTGAAGATTAGGAGTGAGGGGACAGAAGCTAATGAGATGAGGTGTGTGTGTGTGTGTGTGTGTGTGTGTGTGTGTGTGTGTGTGTGTGTGTGTGTGTGTGTGTGTGTGTGTGTGTGTGTGTGTGTGTGTGTGTGTGTGTGTGTGTGTGTGTGTGCAGAGACGTCATGCCCATAGGGGGCACAAGGGCACGTGTCCCCTCAGATTTGTCCTGTTTAAAGCCATTGGCGTCGGCTAATGGGGATCCTAATCAATCAAATTAGAACCAGAAGAGTCTAAGCCCTGTCTAAGCCGGGGGCGGGGGGCAGGGGGGACTACTATGTAAATTGTTTTAAGAGGCCATATCAAGGATCTAATAATTTTTTGGGAAAAAATGTGTGATTTGTTTTTGTTGAACTTACTGCTATTAGCACAGACAAACATATTGAACATATTCAATACATAGAACGACAGATAGTTGTGGAAATAACAATTGTTTGGACATCTCATGGTCTGACAAACATCGCTTAAAGCTCTGCCACATGTTACCACAGATGTGGAAGTGCGACGCAGGCGGCCGCGGTGGATTGAGATGCATCTAACGCAAAAAAAAACACATCTCTATTTTTAACTGAATGATTTTTCTGGGAATTGTTGCGTGATGCTAATTAGATTTCAGCGCGGGTGTGGACATCGACTTTTGTGGGAACACATTCTTATTTGCTGCTGTTGATTCTGTGTAACACGGCTAGCCACCTAGGAGTTTCAAGAAGTTGACTTTAGCTATCCCAGATAGGTTCCCAATCTCACTACCTCATAACTATCTACCAGGAATCCCTTCCAGGCTATCAATCAAGATATAGTAGCTATCTTGTCTAACTACAGGTAGCTGCCAAAATAAAGGAAACCAACATAGTGTCTTATTAGGGCGTTGGGCCACCACTAGTCAGAACAGCTTCAATGTACCTTAGCATAGATTATACAAGAGACTGGAACTTTGCTGGAGGGATGTGACATCATTCTTCCATGAGAAATTCCATAATTTGATGTTTTGTGGGTGTTGTAAAATGCTGACTCAGGCGCTGCTTCAGAATCTCCCAGAAGTGTTCAATTGGGTTGAGATCTGGTGACTGAGATGGAATATGGATTTACATAATAATATTTGCCATTTAGCAGACGCTTTTATCCAAAGCAACTTACAGTCATGTGTGCATACATTCTACGTATGGGTGGTCCCGGGGATCGAACCCACTACCCTGGCGTTACAAGCGCCATGCTCTACCAACTGAGCTACAGCTTCATGCTCATCAAACCATTCAGTGACCACATGTACCCTGTGGATGGTGGCATTGTCATTCTATGGGGGCATAGGCATGGCAGAAAAAATAATGGTCTACCCAGCATTTTTATACATGACCCTTAGAATGACGAAATGGTAATTGCTTAATTAAATCAGGAACTACAAATGTATGGAAGCACCTGCTCTCAATTTAATTTGTATACCTTAATTACTCAAGTAGATCCATTATTTTGGCAGTTACCTGTATGTTAGCTGCTATGCCTGCTGGCAAGGTTGGTAGAATTCAGAACAGCAAGCATGAACTAAATGTACTGAATAAGACTCACAGTCCTTTCAATCTTTTACCCAGATTTTAGTAGAGATGCAGAGAAGCATATTAAGTTGTTTTTAAGAAACACCAGTCAGGAGGATACAGACAGCTGAAGAGGTATGCTTAGATATACAGGGAAAAGCTGTTTCGGGTGTTTAAAAAATGAATAATTCTCCAACTTCCTGACGGGAGAACTAGCTCCGCTCCTGACCACCCCCTAGCCATCCTCACATACTTTGTGCCCCCTCAAATTGTTGGGGTGCATGACACCCCTGTGTGTGTTTGTGTGTGTGTGTGTTTGTTTGTTTGCGTGCATCATTATTTCATCATTTACACTACCAGTCAAAAGTTTTAGAACACCTCCTCATTCAAGGGTTTTCCTTTATTTTTTTACAATTTATACATTGCAAAAGAAAAGTGAAGACATCAAAACTATGAAATAACACATATGGAATCATGTAGTAACCAAAAATGTGTTAAACAAATCAAAATAGATTTTATATTTCAGATTCTTCAAATAGCCACCTTTTGCCTAGATGACAGCTTTGCACACTGTTGGCATTCTTTCAACCAGCTTCATGAGGTAGTCAACTGGCATGCATTTCATGGAACAGGTGTGCCTTATAAAAAAGTTAATTTGTGGAATTACTTTCCTTCGTAATGTGTTTGAGCCAATCAGTTGTGTTGTGACAAGATAGGAGGGGTATACAGAAGATGGTCTTTTACCAAAGAGTGCTAAGTCCATATTATGGCAAGAACAACTCAAATAAGCATCATTAGTTTAAGACATGAAGGTCAATCCATACGGAAAATTTCAAGAATTTTGAAAGTTTCTTCAAGTGCAGTTGCAAAACCATTAAGCGCTATGATGAAACTGTCACTCACGAGGACCGCCACAGGAAAGAAAGACCCAGAGTTACCTCTACTGCAGAGGATAAATTCATTAGAGTTATCAGCCTCAGAAATTGCAGCCCAAATAAATGCTTCACAGAGTTCAAGTAACAGACACATCTCAACATCAACTGTTCAGGGGAGACTGTGTGAATCAGGCCTTCATGGTCAATTTGCTGCAAAGAAACCACTACTAAAGGACACCAATAAGAAGAAGAGACTTGCTTGGGCCAAGAAACACGAGAGACGAACATTAGACTTGTGGAAATTTGTATTTTGGTCAGGAGTCCAAATTGCAGATTTTTGGTTCCATCTGCTTTGTCTTTGTG
This sequence comes from Oncorhynchus gorbuscha, assembly GCF_021184085.1. Lineage (NCBI taxonomy): Eukaryota > Metazoa > Chordata > Actinopteri > Salmoniformes > Salmonidae > Oncorhynchus > Oncorhynchus gorbuscha. The sequence continues at coordinate 48,324,823 of NC_060177.1, read as the reverse complement.
AGATGCAGTGTGGGTGAACGGATGATCTCCGTAGGTGTATTTCCCACCATGAAGCATGGAGGAGGAGGTGTTATGGTGTGGGGGTGCTTTTCTGGTGACACTGTCTGTGATTTATTTAGAATTCAAGGCACACTTAACCAGCATGGCTACCACAGCATTCTGCAGCGATACGCCATCCCATCTGGTTTGGCCTTAGTGGGACTATCATTTGTTTTTCAACAGGAAAATGTCTCAACACACCTCCAGGATGTGTAAGATCTATTTTACCAGGAAGGTTAGTGATGGAGTGCTGCATCAGATGACCTGGCCTCCACAATCCCCTGACTTCAACCAAATTGAGATGGTTTGGGATGAGTTGGACAGCAGAGTGAAGGAAAAGCAGCCAACAAGTGCTCAGCAAATGTGGGGAAAGCTTCAAGACTGTTGGAAAAGCATTCCAGGTGAAGCTGGTTGAGTGAATGCCAAGAGTGTGACAAGCTATCATCAAGGCAAAGGGTGGCTATTGGAAGAATCTAAAACAGAATATAGATTTTGATTTGTTTAACCATTTTTTTGGTTTTGGACATGATTCCATATGTGTTATTTAATTGTTTTCATGTTTATTCGACAATGTAGAAAATAGTCAAAATAAATAAAAACGTTGAATGAGTAGGTGTTCTAAAACTTTTGACCGGTAGTGTATACTAAGATAGAGAAGAGATGGATTAGATAAACACCAACCTGTAAAACAAAACATGCATGTTTTTTTGGAAAGAAGCTATGGAGGAAGTTCTCATTCAAACCTCATTCAAACCACAAATAGTAAATTCAGTTTTAATTCAAACTGCAAATAGTAAATGATCACAGCCAACAATCATAATACTTCAAAGGTAAGAGTGTGTTTAAGTTCACAAAGGCAACATCTGTATCTGAGTGAGGTATATCCTTGGCTTATAAGAGCCTGGTAGGCATGCATATCTGAGACCCACTGAGAACATTCATTTCCAGCAGGAAATGACCATTAACAAAGTAGCTCATGAAGCCATTTCGGCTCCAGAAGTAATTAACAAGTAGTTATGCATGGGAGACAATTAATGGGAGGTCAAGTGCTCGTCTACTACCCTTTCTTCCATTGGGCCCCTGAAATTGGCTTCACAGCTGTGTCTAGTCCTCTCAGGCTTGGTATATCTGTCTGTCTACAGAATGGCAAAGGAGTGGGGCGGAGGCAGGGGAAAAAGTGAAAAGACACCTGCCTCTCTGTCTTGTGTTATTGGATGGACTCAGTGGAAAATCCTTGGTCCATTCAGTGATGATAAAAGTAGAGTTCCCTATACACTGTAAAAAAAAATACTCTTTGGATCAACCCCCTTAAAAATAACATATTATATACTACATTTGCTCATACCAAATATATGATTGAATTCCAACTGTTATTTGATTATTACCAAACCAACCTATTTCTATCAACACTCAACTTACTCTTCGCCTTTGTTTAAACCTAATAAATAACAAAGCAAACTAATATTTAACGTAATTCAAACATTTTTTTTTTCATCTTGTTCCATGTTCATGTCTTAATTTAGAATCACAGATCCAAAACGCATTCAATTGGTTTATGAGCTATTAAATCAATTCCTTGTAAAAAGAAAGAAATGACATTGGTTCCTTTAGTAGCTACAATATCATCACCAAGTATTTTGAACCTTAACATAGAAGCCTTATCAGGCTCTTTAATATCACATGCACTTATGACAGTATCATTTCAGCGGCTGGCAGTGTACATGTTTAAATTTGAATAAGGAATATAGTGGACCACATTAACTGGAATGAATTCACTCTCACGGGTGGGCAAAAATAACAAACTCAAAGCCACGCCCCCAATAAGCCATGCTTCCAACACTTCTGATGGGCTGCCGTCGCTACATTGCCGCCACCGTTATTCAATGTGCATGCGCATGAGTTGTTGAAAGCAACGTAGAAGTTTTCAATCAATCATTTAAAAAAACACATTGATCTGTCTAATTTATTGCTTGATTTCAGACAAATTGAACGAACCGAAGTATAGTTTTCAAATCATTCCAATCAGTAAAAGCACTTGAACGACAGATGAACGACAGTATCATCACACAGTGTATTTTTTTATGCGTTTTTCCTCAAAAGGTCCAAAACGCATAATCTGTGCTTACATACATTCACACTCAACTACACCAATGGGCTCAGTGGAAAGTCCTTGATTACTGTACTCCTACAGCATTAGATAGGAAGTAACTAAGGATCATTAGTGAATCTCAAAGACATAAAGAGGTGACACTCCTGTTACTTTAGCAAAATTCCCAGGATTTCGAGAAATTCAGAAATTCAGAAATTCGAGAATTCGAATTACGAGAAATTCAGGTTGGAATCTTCTGGGAAAACCTAAGTTATTTAGGAGCCGTAAATTGAAGCATTGAGCAAAAGGAACAAGGACAGCGGAAAGGGACATGAGCCTTGGGTCTCCCTGACTGGCGTGGATGCCCTTGCTATGCAAAAGCTGTCTTTCTCATGTTGAGATGTGTGTTGCATGAAAACACAGAAGCAAAGGCTAGGGACGTCTTTTTTTCTAAGGGCTGCTCAAACAAGGACTTGCATCAGTCTCGTGTTGCTTGATTAATAGGCATTCATGCCATCTCTCCGCTGTGTGTTAGTGCTAAGTGAGACATAGCCTAATATATTTGCTTAGGGAACTTGGATATTGACTTTTTTTCTAAACAGGCCTACATGAAATTCTGAATTCTTCTTATATGTTTGGGTTCTGATGTGGTAGGACAGTTGAAATAAGCTCATGAGGCATTTAGAAGTTATATTCTGCAAGAATCAATGGGGTACATATCAATCATTTATAAGTTCAAAAATGGATGTAGCATCTGCTGATTGCCCCTTTAAAGGTACAGTGCCCACACACATAAACGTGCACCTTTGTACCACCACATGACCTTTTTCAATCCTTCATCCACCCTCCACGCCATACTCCTCCTACCCCAGTGTTGCCCTCTCTATTCCCTATTTAGGCCCTGTCTGCGAGATTGGTGTCAAACACTGTGCCACTCTACTGCTCTCCATAATCCACAGACCTTCTCCTGGGCTGACACCTAGGACTCGCTTCTCACGCACACACGCACACACGCACACGCACACGCACACGCACACGCACACACACACACACACACACACGCACACGCACCTAGCACACGCACACACACACGATATGCCCATGGAGGGCTAGATTTCTACAGCACTCGGCTAACCTCCATGACAGTGGCACCATTTAATTTTCATACCCACTGAACTCTGCCACACTCTCGCACACAGTGGCACTCTAGCAAATGAGATGCCAGGGGTGAGTTGAATAGGGAGCCTGTCTGTGCCAGTTGCCAGACGACAGTAGACCATTGGGACAGGAGAAGTTTGATTTGATGGCGTTTCCTGTTAATTAGGGCTTGGAGGTGACTTCTGGAATGGAATTGGGCAAGGCATTTAAAATGAAAGAAAATATGGTTGTAGTATTGTATTGTATAACTCCTGGTTATGTTGAAGGTAGAGTAATGGAAAAAGCTTGACATATTGTACACTATTGTACTCGTAATGTACAAGGCATTTTAGCGCAATGCGATTTATTTATTTAAGAAATAGCCCAAAAATCTTTGGTGGCAGAATGGAGTGGTCAGGTTGAGGTGTTGGGTTTGAGCATATCCTGAAGGTAGGGAGCGGCATGTCCTCTTGCTGCTCCAACTCAATTGCATAGTTACATTGGTTAAAATCTGGGGTTTTCGTTCTATTTAGTTTAACATAAGCTGCTGTTTCGGTCACATTACCCCCTAGTGGAGGGAAGATCTTCAAAACAAGACTACAGGGGAGACAATCAATGTCCTCATTTGTACATGAATCAGGTTTTTCTATTCATGGAGAGAGGCTCATCATTTAAAAGCCCTCCGTCTCAAACGATTCAGAGAAGAGGAGGGGAGGGAGAAAAGTGGAGACGGGAGAGAGGGATTATAAAAGAGAGAGTTGGGGGAGGGGGGTCATTTGTGATGTCAGGTCTGATCTGAGAGGGCTAATTTGAGACTGGGGTTAGGGAGTGGGCCATCTCGCCCACGCAGGGCTGGTCCTCTCTCCCCTTCTTCCCGTCAGCTCTAACAGGCCCTGGCGGGAGGGACGCGGGGCCCTTTTACTGCAGAGAGGGACTCTTAAACACATCCAGCGCTGGGCTAGCTCGACGGGTGCAACATCCCCCGGCTATTTCTGATTTACTGTGGGCGCGCCGCCCTCCATCTCATTTTACAGCTGGCTGAGACGCTAGCACAGGAGGATACGGCAAGTAGTCCAAGGTCAAGCCCACAGCCAATAAGACATGCTCTGCACACCAATGAGAGCTCTCTCTCTCTCTCTCTCTCTCTCTCTCTCTCTCTCTCTCTCTCTCTCTCTCTCTCTCTCTCTCTCTCTCTCTCTCTCTCTCTCTCTCTCTCTCTCTCTCTCTCTCTCTCTCTCTCTGACAACACTTTTGAGAAGCACCTCACCAGACAGAGCTGTCACAAACACTGCCAATGGAGGAAAAGGAAACTTTCTGTTTGTGCTGACAGGTTGAAAGTTGCCCAGAGTTACGGGGGAAATGACTTCACCAGTCTACTGTTATCAGATAGGGTGGACAGTATAGTAAGATGAGAGTAAGGGCATCAGCCTGATATTTACGTTTGCCGAAGCAGCTGTTCCTACGCAGGGGAATTAAATGATCACTCTGCTTAGCAGCGTTGACCACACTATGAAAATATATTTGTTTGGCCCAATGTAAGACCTGTGATGGTCACTGGATATTGCAAAATATTCACAATAAGATATACTTGCACACACAATATTCAACTGGCATTAAAAGGTGTTGATAAAAAATGACCACAGTCAAAACAAAATCAAGCGGAATGTTCCTACCGGAGAGAAAGAGAAAGAGGGATGAGCATGGGGTGAGAGAGGCATAGGGCGAGGGGTGAGGGGAGAGAGCGAGAGGAAAGAGCCCTGCTACCAGTCTGCTGACAGCATGGAGAGCAGGCACCAGATATCTTTAATCAGTGAAATGTATTTCCCTCCTACTCGGCCAGGGAATTGTTCACCGGTCAGACCTGCTGCGGTGACACAAATGAATCTTGGCGGAGGTGTGGACAAAGGAAGGCGTAAGGTTACGCCATGTAGATGATTTGAGTCGCCGTCGTTTCTAAGGGAGCTGCCATGTCCCACAGTGCCGGTGTCACAGCCAGATGATGGGGGACACTGAACAATGACACGCTCACGCTCTCTAACACGCATATAGAGAAAGAGAGAGGCAGAGAGAACGAGAGAGAGAGTGAGAGGGGCAGAGAGAGAGGCAGAGGCAGAGAGGGAGAGAGAGAGAGAGAGAGAGAGAGAGAGAGAGAGAGAGAGAGAGAGAGAGAGAGAGAGAGAGAGAGAGAGCACAGAGAGAGAGAAAGGCAGAGAGAGAGAAAGGCAGAGAGAGAGAAAGGCAGAGAGAGAGAAAGGCAGAGAGAGAGAGGCAGAAAGAGAGGAGAGACAGAGAGAGAGGAGAGAGAGAGAGAGAGGCAGAAGAGAGAGAGAGAGAGAGAGAGAGAGAGAGAGAGAGAGAGAGAGAGAGAGAGAGAGAGAGAGAGAGAGAGAGAGAGAGAGAGAGAGAGAGAGAGAGAGAGAGAGAGAGAGAGAGATAGAGAGAGAGAGAGAGAGAGAGAGAGAGAGAGAGAGAGAGAGAGAGAGAGAGAGAGAGAGTGAGAGGGGCAGAGAGAGAGGCAGAGGCAGAGAGGAGAGAGAGAGAGAGAGAGAGAGAGAGAGAGAGAGAGAGAGAGAGAGAGAGAGAGAGAGTGAGAGGGGCAGAGAGAGAGGCAGAGGCAGAGAGGGGAGAGAGAGAGAGAGAGAGAGAGAGAGGCACAGAGAGAGAGAAAGGCAGAGAGAGAGAAAGGCAGAGAGAGAGAAAGGCAGAGAGAGAGAGACAGAAAGAGAGGCAGAGAGTGAGAGAGGCAGAAAGAGAGGCAGAGAGAGAGAGAGAGAGAGAGAGAGAGAGAGAGAGAGAGAGAGAGAGAGAGAGAGAGAGAGAGAGAGAGAGAGAGAGAGAGAGAGAGAGAGAAAGGGAGATGTCATAGCAGATGGCCATATTCCATCCCCTGCATGCTGCAGTATGTAATGTTTTGTGGTAGAAATTTACATAAATCCTAAAGACTGAAAAATTATAGTACGACAAAAATGATAGTACGACAATAGTACAATGAATACAGCACTTCAAAGAGTCCTCGACTCACACGGTTATAACATTTATAATACAACATGAATAGTCCTATATTAAATGCACATGAACTGCACTTCCAACAGTAATCGGTCTCTGCACTATGCAGTTACTTATTCCCATCAATTCAACACAAATATAAAAAGTATCTGCTTTGTATCATTTACAATGTAAAGCAATGATACACGAGAAATTCTGATTCCAAAAGTGCTGTTGAAACATTTCTTCACTTTATTGTTTGTCAAATTGCAAGGACAGCCTACGTCTTAGAATCGTATGTTTTTTCTGTACAAACCTCCTTAAAATTTATCCTGTTACATAGGCACTGTGGAGACTTAGAACGGTTCCAGCATGATGCAGGGGCCTATATACAAAACCATCCTAGGGCCTAGCCACAGGTTAAACCCAGGGCCACCAATCCCCTGTGGCCCTATGCCTGGGGCCTGGACGCAGCATGGATCCCAGCCTCCTCTTCTCCGTAAGCCAACCAGGATTAGACCACAACCAGTGTGGGTGTGGTCTGTGGTGTGCCCCCCTTAACCCCAGGCTCTAACTGCAACAAAACCCCACAGAGCCACTCCTATAATACTTCCGCCATCTTTACCACATAATAAGTCCAGCTCCCACTCCTTGCTCTCCTTTATTACCATTGTTAGTGACCAAATTGTAAAAGCCAATGAAAAGACGGCTCAGGGTGGGGTAGGGTGGAGAAATTTGAGGCCCAGAAGGGGTGTATGTCTGATGGTGGGGGCAGTATTAGGGAGGGTCATGGGGTTGAGAGGTGTTGGTACGAGTGCTGAGGCGAGAATGTTCTTAATGGGATACAGGTGACAACATGCTGACCAGACCCAGAAACCCAACAATTACTCAGGAGGCGGTGTGTGTGTGTGTGTGTGTGTGTGTGTGTGTGTGTGTGTGTGTGTGTGTGTGTGTGTGTGTGTGTGTGTGTGTGTGTGTGTGTGTGTGTGTGTGTGTGTGTGTGTGTGTGTGTGTGTGTGTGTGTGTGTGTGTGTGTGTGTGTGTGTGTGTGTGTGTGTGTGAGTGTGTGTGTGGTGTGTGTGTGGTGTGTGCATGCGTGTGTGTGTGGTGTGTGTGTGGTGTGTGCATGCGTGTGTGTGTACGTATGTGTGTGTGTGGTAGGGAATTAATAAAGAGAAAAGGGGGGGACGTGCCTAGTCAAAGACAGATGACGCGTGTCGCCTTCAGATGACGTTGGCTTGACAACGCCTTGGTAACGACAGGACACTGACATGAGGCTTTCCATTGGGATGTGTGTCGAGATAAAGACTTGGCATGAGTGGACACTGCTCTGTCTTGGGCCACACATGTATTTTCTCCTCACGCTAAAGAACTGCTTTGTTTTGCTACACAATCCTATACAACCTTTATCCAGTCTGCTTCAGATTTAGGAAAACAATTAGTAGAAAACACTAAATTAATTCAAAACCAACATTTAAACAGTAAATCGGGTCAATTGAAAGTAGAGGCTCTACTCAATGCAATAAATAGGCTAACTTTGGACTAGTATTGCAATTAATGTGCATAAATAAATTAAACGCATGTCCTTGAACTGCTGATAATGAGTCAAAATAAAAATGTTGCATGCTATTCAATGTAATATAGTCTATATCTTTATATTGCACTGTTGATAATTATTTATACAAACACAGATGTTTTTGTCTGCACGGGAAAATACGCCTATTTTTCTGCAAGGAAAGAATTTCAACTGTATTAGGATAAATGTAATGTAATTTAATGTGCAACGTAAACTAATCTGCACCTTCGTTAATTTAGTATAACTTTGAATAACAATACAATATGCATTAGCCTACAAACACGTTGCACTTTATAATAACTTTCATGAATAAGCCATCGCAAATGCTCATAAATGTTTATAAAGTTATAAAAGCTCAAATTGTTATGCTTATAAATGCTTACAAAAGCGTGTGCATTTTTACAAACAATGAAATACTCATTTACATTAATAGTATGTGTGTTATTAATAAAGTGTTCAACGTTCAAGTTGTTAAATGTAATCTGAGTTTCAATTTGAACTTGACCCCCCCCCTCTCCCAGCAACTTTACAATAGTCTTAAATAGTAAGCGTTGGTAACTGTAAGGTACCGTACCGGTCATCGGTCTCTTAATATGATATATGTACACTGAGAATTAGACCTCCTGCATATGCAAGCAATTAATAAAATAGCCTTTTGTGGAAGACAAAGAAAAATCAGATGAAGCAGGTTAACCTGGGATGATCTATTTCCTATGTGGGTAGGCTACTTTGTGTGAGTAATACATAGAAAAGAGAGTGGCTAAACTAGCCTACAGATTATTCAAAACCCAATAGCCCCATGATTTAAAAAACAAAAATCCACACAAAAAAACAACTCATGATAATTGTCTCCAATTTAAATATTTTATAGGACCAGTAACATAGAACTTACCTATCAGGTAAAGTTGTCCTTCACAAATGGAATAGGCTGCTATTTAGCAACATTTACCAGCAGAATGTTGTAAACCTAAAACAAGAGAAACATTTACCGGTTGGCATTTTCAATAGCACGCCTTGCTTACAATGACCACGGCTCCTCTTCATTCCTCAATTTATCACACTAGGAAATTGTTAATTTGATAAGGCCTTGATTGTTTTTGCAAAAAATGGAGATATATATATTGCTACGGGTAACATGGAGAAAGACATATTTTCAAGGCGTTAGACGGAATTGTATTATTGTTACTTAATACTAATTATAAAACAAGGGCTGTCAACAAAAAATGGATCACCACATTTTTCTCCTTCCAATGATGACTGCCTCAGAAGGCAGGAATCATTCTGTGTAACATTGCTGCCCCCTAGTGCTTACCGCTTTAATTATTGAACGAGAAATAACCACAAAACTGATCAAAGCAGCCTCTATGAAATGGGTAGAATTAGGTACAAAAGGGTACTATAATGAGCTAGTGTGTTCTTCCAAATGATCAGTTGATACATGAATTATGTGTCATGATAAGGAAAATGTTATGATATTGCGTGTTGAAATTTTACTAAAACATATGCTCACAGCTAAACTGTTGCAGTGTGCAGTATTGTAAGAGTACAGTATAGTATTTATGAACAAATATAATGTAAACTTATTGTAAGAGGTGTCAATGATGAGTGAGATAATGGATGCATGCACACACACACACACACACACACACACACACACAAACCCATCAGTGTCACAGCCCACGATGGTTAAATCACCCATTGCAGTGTGACATGCGTGTGTCTGAAAGAGGGGCCTGATGAACTCTAGCCTACTAAACTCTCATTAGCTGTGGAACTGTTGTCATCCTGGGAATAAGCTCAGTCTACCTTGCCCAGAGTTAGGGAAGCCCTTTATTCAAATCCATACCAACCCTAGTAAAAAAGGTACATTTAAGGAACATTTGAACTTATCCAACTTATCCAACGTGCACTTAGCTTAAAAACTATTACTGATATAAGATTAACTGGGTCCATTGTCCCATAGACCCAAACCGTACACTTTTCCTCCGTTTCTAAATGCCTCTCCTTCTTTACTCGCAGAGAATAAACACACACATACATACACACACACCCACACACACAGTGTACTAATGCCTGCCTGCATGAGACTGCATGGTGAACTTATACCCCCCCCCCCCTCTCTCATCTTTAGGGCTTTGGAAATTAAGGTCTTCTGTCCTCTGGCAACCTCCCCTCCCCTTGATCACAAAGAAGCCATCAAGCTAAACATAGGAAGGCACCACGTAACAACCCCCACCTCTCTAAAAAGCATTCCATGTTTCTTATGCAAATGCCAGAGAAGCACTTACAAGAGCACTTTAAAAGTATGGAGACCCCCTCAATGCAGCTGCATGTAATAACGCTTACTCGCTCATTTCAATGGGTCAGCTGCACAGGAATGGGCCTGTCAATCACTTTCACATGTAGCAGAATGTGTCTGTCTACAAACAGGGATACTTTGCCGTTGCTATGGAGACTAATCCAGTCCACCCCCTCCACATTCTGTGTGTTGACACAGTCAGTCGGTCTGAACTACCTGATCACACGTCAAATGGGAAGCTGTGTGAAGCCAGCGTGAAACGCTCAAATGGAGTCTGTGGCGCTTGAGGTCGGAGCTCTCTCTCTCTTTCATTCTCTCCTTTACTCTTTCGCCATCTTTCTCTCTCTTTTACGCACGCACGCACACACACACACACACACACACACACACACACACACACACACACACACACACACACACACACACACACACACACACACACACACACACACACACACACACACACACACACACACACACACACACACACACACACACACACACACACACACACATACACTATGTATTTGACCTAATTGAGTCTTACCTTAATTTTGAACTATTGCATCTCTGTGTGTAACAAAGTGTATTTGCCCAGGTAAGATTGAAGGTCCACAAATATGTATTTTTTGTAGCTGATTGATAAATTTGAGATTTGGCAGATTTTCTAATAAACTCCTAGATCATCGCCTGGCCAAGGGGAAAGAAACCACTGTCTAGACAGGGAAAAAAACTTTTTGTAAATTACCTTCACTTATAATTTTGATAACTATGGTAATATACTGTAGGTACTACATGAAGCCATATACTGTATTTCATGAATAATATATTTTGTCTTTATCTTAGCCTAGAGTAAAACAGACCTTTAACTATAGATCGGTTATGCACTGCCTCTCAATATATCACAAATGATATATTACTTTGCATTTCTGAAGGGGGGGGGGAATATTTTGTCAAAACATTGTATGTATCACATATGACAATTCACAAAGTGTGGATTGTGAATGTGCATAGCATTACAAATTATTCTTCAAAATAGTAGTACAAAATCGCATCCTTTTTCCTAGAAGTATTCCTGATAACATCCTTTCTGACGGGATTAAAAAAGTATCGTTTTAACCCAGGCGCACACAGCTTAATGAGTTGACTGTTTAAAATGCAGTGTAAAGCATAGACCCTTTACCTTCTCCCTCCAAATCAAATATTCATATTTTACTTTGTTATCTATAGTCTTGGGGCTAGAGCAGGAATTACATATGCCTCACACACACCTTCATGAATCACATATCGCTGTATACCTACCTACACACACTCATAGCCACATTATGTAGCAGGCCTGCTGCACACATGGATGCCGAGACAACAAAAAAATATGTATGCATGCATATTTACATGAGAAAACAAGTGTCCGACTCTTTAGTGTGATTTACTGCCACAATGACAGGGATTATGGATCTTGCTGAGCGAGCCACACACACAACGTCAGTCCAGCATCATGTAAGAAAGGAGAGAGAAGGAGAAAGAGAGAGAAGGAGAAAGAGAGGGAAGGAGGAACCTGGGGGACGTGCTTTTATATTCTCGGGGCTGTAGCCTTTCATAGTGCCAGGATAGCTCTGCAGCCCCCTTCAATTAAGCAGGAAAATTGATGTGCATCATTAATTATGTCAGTAATATCATAAATCATCACTGGGCGCAGTAATTTATTATTTTCTACTCGTGTGAAGAACATGACAGAGAAGAGATAAATAAGGGAGGCAAAGAAAGCTGGAATGGAATTGAGGGGGAGGACGATGAGGTGAGGGAGGGAAGGAGCAACGGACGGAAGGGCTATTCGTCTGTCAGAAAGGGGGGGTACAATCGCACGCTCTATTTCCTGGGCTGCCGAGACGTGACAAGGACAGCCCCCCCCCCTCTCCTTCCCTTTTGAAGGAATGACAATTAGGCCTAAGCAAGATGGCCCCTTCCTAGAAGCCAACGCTGGGGTTCCCTGTGTTGCCTAATGCAACAGTCATGTGACAGAGGTCAGGTGTACAGATAAACACAGGTACATCCACCTTCAAACATTCGTACACTGCTCCATTCATTACAAAAGGGCAGCTTTTAGCTGTACTACCCGTAAGAGCAATGGAGTAGGGTTAAAAGAGAAATTAAGAAATGAATGGATTTTTACTTAACATATTTAAAATGCATAACTTTGCATCAGCCAGTGGATTGCTGGTGAAAGTGAGTATGTTGGAGATTTAAAATGGCAACAAATTATTCACAGCGTGTGTCATAACATCTTAACAAGAGGTTTGTAGTAGAGGTTAAACCATGTTTGCTTTTTGTAGTTATTTGTGATCACATTTTTGAAAGTCTCAATAGGAGTGATAAAACGGATTTAAGAAAAACGTAATTAATGAATTTTCTCGTAAAAATGCATTATGTCATATTATATAATAATTTCATGATCCAAAAAAAACATGTGAGTATTGTTTGTTTGCAGTTTGCTAGAGCTAAGTAAATGTCTCATACATTTCTTAAAGGTATAAATATTGAAATGAGGAGGTTAGACAGTTTTGTTCTGTAATTCCTAGAATATATTTGACAGCAATATGGCATAACAATTCCCGTGTAATTGAATTCAAAATGGGAGCTTGTGTTATGGTCCTTAGAAGTAGGCCACCTCATTTTATTCTCTTACCATTTTTTTGGGGTGTTATTAATTGGACACTTCAATGAAAAGTGTTTCAACGGTGCTCAATTTTATAAACACTAAAACACTAGATGAGGAGTACTCCCTAAAAAAGCTATCCAAAGAACGTACTCCATGCTAGCACACAGTGTGCTCATTTCAAGAACTTTGGTCATATTTGAGTCCTTTAGCAGAGAGTACAGGTTACTGCTCTCCCTACCCAAATCCTTGTTATGAGTGTCAATCTATTCTTTTTTTTTACACAATCGGCTGTAATGATTTCACTAACGTTGACACGTGGTCCACGTCCTTGATTTCTAAATGTGTAGAATACCCAAGAGAGGTTTTTAGAAAGAGCAACTTGATCTTAAGCCAAGGCAACAGTATAGACTTGATAACGGGATAAGGGAGACAGGGGAAGAGACTACACCTCCCGACCCTTTAGCTGGGTCAGCGACCGCGGCCTCAGACACACTCACACCCTCATAGAGCATCACGGGCAGGCGGCGCGCATTGATCGGTAGGAGGGAGAGGAGATGGAAGGAGGAGAACTTCGAGGAGAGAGAAGGTAAACACCGCTCCAGATGACAAAACACTGACACCGCCAGGGACCTGAACCTTTACCCTCTCAGGGTCTCTCCCTGTGACCCTCACTACCTCTGCACTACGCTCCAGCCTGGTCAGGGGGGTGTCCGAGTGTGTGTGTTTTGAGAGAAAGAGAGAGTGACTGAAAGAGAGAGAAAGAGAGGGGGGGGGTGTTAGGGAACACAGGCGCCTAAGCCAGTGTTTAATATCAAGTGCGAGCGGTGGAGTTTAATCAATACCAGGCCTCTTTTGTTCCCGGCCGCCGAGAGAAGAGCGGCCATTCACTCCAGAAAGGTTAATGCCGGGGGTCAAGTGATTTCACACCCACGCCGGGATCCTCCGCGTCGCCACGGCTACCACGCCTCCAGCCGCCATGACACCAGTGGCCTGATTTATGGGCTGTGAGTGGCGATGAAGGAGGAGGGTGCGGAACTGTTATCTTATGATAATGCTGTCCCTCCGTACTTCTACAAATGAAGGAAGAGAACACGGGCAGGCTGGAGTGTGCAGACTGGACTGCATATCCAACGCTGGCCATCGTGTGCTGTTGGCCTTCTCTTTCTACTGCACATGGCGTCTGATTGTTTCAGCCAGCAGGCTTTACATACAGAGAGAATGCTCGTCTGTACCGTTGCAATTCTGTTCAATTTGACGCGTTGCTGAAAGGCAGCTGACGCGCTGTGTAAAAGCCGGACGTCGACCAGGAGCAACATCCCGATGGATTAGTTGATCAGTAATTGCCAGGACGCATGTCTCGACGGAACACAACACCACAGACCTGTGGGCATTGTTTGTTACGCAGCTAGTTATATGGACCGGGTCAGAAAAGTGAAGACCTCAACTAACTCCAAATGAGAACAACAACTGCCGTGTTGTTTTGTATCCTCCGTGTTGCTCGCATTCTATAATTGATCAACTGAACAGGAGCTCACAGTATCCCACTTGAGGGCTATTTACCCGTCCCCCCCCCCGTCCGTCCGTTCCCCCACAGCCCCATTCACTATTCCAAACACACCACCCGACCGATGACAGGGAGTACAATAAATAATCAGTCTAAAGCAAATCTATTCCGCGCAAATTCACGGGGATACATCCCATCATTATCTGCGGGACGGGACGGCAGGCAATTAATAATCCAGTTACCCGTCTCTTGGAGAGCATCCATCTTGTCTTTCATTTAGGTCTATTGCTTCGCGTGTAATTCCACTCTTCCCCTCAACACACACGCATTCTGTTCCTTTCTTAGTGACTTTGCACGGGAGGGCTTGAACATGGCCATTTAGGTACTTTTGTGATCATGCCTTTCATATCGGTAATGCCTCATTAATGCACTACCGCAATCACCTTTGATTCCATCCTCAGGATTACTGTTTTTCATCTCATGTTTGAAGGCGCACACAAATTCTCCCGACCAAAAAAGGGCACTGGAGCTAGCATTAGCATCCTCTGGGTCTCTGGGGTTGACAATAGCAATTAGCATCAATGAGTGAGCGATATGAGGGGCTGGTGATTGACAGTTGCCCCCAGAGAAGGGGGATGAGTGAGGTGACAGCTGGGCTCTCCAGCCTCTCTGGCCGCCTCAGGCTCTGGCCCTGTGTCATCCTGACTGCCTGCGCCGTAGCCAAACCTTTCCCCATCATTGCTCAAACTCATGGCTCGTTATATCCAGTGTGTCAGCCAAACTCTTCCCCCTTCAGTCCTTGCATGTTACAAGTAACATTACAAGTTCACATGGTACATGTGTTTTACATTCCACCGTATTACCAACTTTTCTGGAGTTTCTCATGTCTCTACGTCAAGCAGTCGTCAATGCCACTATTTCTCCAACAGCCAGAAGAAAAGTGGTTCTCCCTATTGATCCCCACACTGTATATCAGCATAACAGACACACAGCTCCATCAATACACCACCTCACTCCTATCCTTACCCAGTAGTGTCTCCGAAGGCCCCTCAGACTCCTACTGCACAGGACACAATACAATATGTTGTCTGTGTGTATTTGCGATGTGTTTGTCAAGGCGCAGGGGGGGGGGGTCCGCGCAAGCCAATTTAAAAAAGGGAAAAAACCACATCAGTAACAAAGCTTTGTGAATGATGTAGTGTGTAATCTGTACCCAGAGGTCCCTCTCCCCCTCTATCCCTCCCTCGCCCCCCCCCCCCCCCCGCTTTCTCTCTCTCTCTCCTCCTCTCTCTCTCGTTCCCCCTCTTTCTCTTCCTCTCCCACCCTGTCTGTCGCCTGGCTTTTAACACTCACTTCCAGATGCATCAAAATAAGTGCCAATAAACAAATCACTGCGCAGACTGAATCAAGGTCACATAAATCTGAGAACAACAATGCTGACTGGTGTCAGTGCAGTCTATTAGGATGGGGGGGGTGGGGAGGAATGAGCGGGCGGAGGGCCAGGCAAAAGGACCCTGTACTCTGTCAGCACTGATAGAGAGCCCTTGCTCTTATTTATGGCCGACTGGACCACATGACCAGGCCCCATTACCTGTCAATAGGCCCAGAGCACATGGAGGGAACAGCGTAGAGACTAAAGACAGGATCCAGCACTGATCTAAGATCAGCTCACAATTCCCAATTACCTACATGTCACCATTAAGAGGTCAAGAGAGAATCTGACCTTGTATCAGTGTGTAGGGATCTATATTGGATTGCTATTACAGCAAAAGGGGGGGGGGGTGACTATTGTCCAGGTAAGCAGAGACCAGCCAATCAGAACAACTGACAGGCTTTCAAAGGTTTTCAAACCACCTATTAAGGCGTTGAACTTTCAATAAAAATACAGTGAGAGCTGTAACAAACTAAAACTCAACACTTTAGTTTTGCAAACTTTCTACTATTAAACTCGGACAAAACAGAGATGCTTGTTCTAGGTCCCAAGAAACAAAGAGATCTTCTGTTGAATCTGACAATTAATCTTAATGGTTGTACAGTCGTCTCAAATAAAACTGTGAAGGACCTCGGCGTTACTCTGGACCCTGATCTCTCTTTTGAAGAACATATCAAGACCATTTCGAGGACAGCTTTTTTTCCATCTACGTAACATTGCAAAAATCAGAAACTTTCTGTCCAAAAATGATGCAGAAAAATTAATCCATGCTTTTGTCACTTCTAGGTTAGACTACTGCAATGCTCTATTTTCCGGCTACCCGGATAAAGCACTAAATAAACTTCAGTTAGTGCTAAATACGGCTGCTAGAATCCTGACTAGAACCAAAAAATTTGATCATATTACTCCAGTGCTAGCCTCTCTACACTGGCTTCCTGTCAAAGCAAGGGCTGATTTCAAGGTTTTACTTAACCTACAAAGCATTACATGGGCTTGCTCCTACCTACCTCTCTGATTTGGTCCTGCCGTACATACCTATACGTACGCTACGGTCACAAGACCAGGCCTCCTAATTGTCCCTAGAATTTCTAAGCAAACAGCTGGAGGCAGGGCTTTCTCCTATAGAGCTCCATTTTTATGGAACGGTCTGCCTACCCATGTCAGAGACGCAAACTCGGTCTCAACCTTTAAGTCTTTACTGAAGACTCATCTCTTCAGTGGGTCATATGATTGAGTGTAGTCTGGCCCAGGAGTGGGAAGGTGAACGGAAAGGCTCTGGAGCAACACCGCCCTTGCTGTCTCTGCCTGGCCGGTTCCCCGTTTTCCACTGGGATTCTCTGCCTCTAACCCTGTTACGGGGCTGAGTCACTGGCTTGCTGGGGCTCTCTCGTACCGTCCCTGGGGGGGATGCGTCACCTGGGTGGGTTGATTCACTGTTGTGGTCGGCCTGTCTGGGTTCCCCCCACCCCTTGGGTTGTACCGTGTCGGAGATCTTTGTGGGCTATACTCGGCCTTGTCTCAGGATGGTAAGTTGGTGGTTGAAGATTTCCCTCTAGTGGTGTGGGGGCTGTGCTTTGGCAAAGTGGGTGGGGTTATATCCTTCCTGTTTGGCCCTGTGTGTCCTCGGATGGGGCCACAGTGTCTCCTGACCCCTCCTGTCTCAGCCTCCAGTATTTATGCTGCAGTAGTTTATGTGTCGGGGGGCTAGGGTCAGTTTGTTTATCTGGAGTACTTCTCCTGTCCTATTCGGTGTCCTGTGTAAATCTAAGTGTGCGTTCTCTAATTCTCTCCTTCTCTCTTTCTTTTCTCTCTCGGAGGACCTGAGCCCTAGAACCATGCCCCAGGACTACCTGACATGATGACTCCTTGATGACTCCTTGCTGTCCCCAGTCCACCTGGCCATGCTGCTGCTCCAGTTTCAACTGGCCTGGGCCCAGGACCATGTCCCAGGACTACCTGACATGAGGACTCCTTGCTGTCCCCAGTCCACCTGGCCATGCTCCTGCTCCAGTTTCAACTGTTCTGCCTTACTATTATTCAACCATGCTGGTCATTTATGAACATTTGAACATCTTGGCCACGTTCTGTTATAATCTCCACCTGGCACAGCCAGAAGAAGCCACCCCACATATGCTCTCTCTAATTCTCTCTTTCTTTCTTCTCTCGGAAAGCCCTAGGACCGTGCCCCAGGACTACCTGACATGATGGCTCCTTGCTGTCCCCAGTCCATCTGACTGTGCTGCTGCTCCAGTTTCAACTGTTCTGCCTTATTATTATTTGACCATGCTGGTCATTTATGAACATTTGAACATCTTGGTCATGTTCTGTTATAATCTCTACCCGGCACAGCCAGAAGAGGACTGGCCACCCCACATAGCCCGGTTCCTCTCTAGGTTTCTTCCTAGGTTTTGGCCTTTCTAGGGAGTTTTTCCTAGCCACCGTGCTTTTACACCTGCATTGTTTGCTGTTTGGGGTTTTAGGCTGGGTTTCTGTACAGCACTTTGAGATATCAGCTGATGTACGAAGGGCTATATAAATAAATTTGATTTGATTTGATTTGATTTGACATAAATAATATATGGTATATTTTTGCTCAGAGACCTTCCACAATGTATTTCCAACATGGGTCCTTTACCTGTTTATTGCCTTTTTATTTTAGATCCTATAAAAACAGACATACACTGTAGCACACATTTAACGTATGCCCATCATGTACACCCACACCCACACCCACACCCACACCCACACCCACACACACACACACACACACACACACACACACACACACACACACACACACACACACACACACACACACACACACACACATAACCTGACTGTCTTCCAAACGTCTTTCTCTAAATCAGTCATGTAAAAGAGCTGTGTGTATTGATTGGGTGAAATCATAGAACTGGGCTCATCTCTACTCACACTGGCCAACCCACCGGGGGCTCTCAAACACTGGAGTTCTGCTACAAGTCGGAGAGTGCCTCCATTTAACCAGCAGACATACATTAAACAACATTAATAGCCCCGCACTTAATGGATCAATTCCCTCTGTTTGTGTAAAGTGGAGTGGTGGTGGTGGTGGTGGTGGTGGTGGGGGGGCAAGAGGAGAGGGAGAGGCACAGGAATAAGGGTGATAGTGAGAGTCAGGCAGGAGGAGAGGGGATGGGAAAGTAAAGGAGGCAGGGAATAAGGGAGGTAGTGAGAGAGAGGTACAGGTGGGGGGAGGAGGGGGGGGCACCTCATTAAATGACAAGCTTCTCCTGGTTTGCGCAGAATTAATTGCGCACCGCCACCGACTGCTAATTTGGTGGGAAAGATGCATCCCCAAAAGCAGGAGCTCCTGCTTGAACTTTGCCTCCGAAGCACCTAATTCCTTGCTGACTGCAGCTGCGGCCCTCGCCCGGGCTGCAACACTATTAAATTAGAGCGCCAGGCCAGCCATTTAATAAGAGCTGGATCAGATCATTTAAATAAGGACAGTATTACTATTCTAGCGGAGCACAACTAAAAGCAGCTGACCTTTTTTTCCACCGCCCAGAAGATCCTTGAACACAACCAGCTGAATCAGAGAACATGGTAATAAGCCATCAACGCTAAAGAGGGTCAAAAGGGACCCCCCCCTGCCCCCCCTTTCCCTTTTCTACATCAAACGGCTCTGCCAGCTATTGTGATCTATCAGCTGACTAGGATCTCAACAGTTGAGGAGGAGGAGTGGAAGAGGGGTGGAAGAGGGGATCAAAACAGAGGAGAGACAATGTGTAGGGGTGAGGGGGTGGGGGGGGGGGGCTCTCCTAATACACACCACTGATTTATGTGCATGTTGGGATGTCGGATTGATCAATGCACATCAAAATTCCCCGTGAGCGCTCACATAACAAATCAGTAGGTGACCTTTGCCGAGACATCTTTAGCTCCTGGTGCACACCTGAGGGAGACTCTACTATCCGCTGCTACAACACATATGTGTTGCTCAAGCTGCCAAACTGACAACGGGACAATGACAACATTAGCCGCTCTTAACGTGTTTGACCGGAATAGATCATCCACACTGACTGGACAGTTATGGCTCCTGTCAATGAATGGAGGGGTAACTACCCAAGTTACTACTAGTCTATATGAAGAAAAAAAATCGAATCAAATCAAAGGTGAAGTGATCCAACATAGTTGTTTGACGACAACCCAGTTGTGGCTACTGTATTGCCTGTTGGTTAATGGGCATTCAGAACAAAATGCAAAACTGTGTTTATTTCAATTCCATATTAAATACCATTGAATCCTTTGCCAGTGTTGTGAACCAATGTGCACCCATTTTCAACCTATGACTGGACAGAGTAGAAGTGCACATGGTGTAGCTAGTGTTTCCAACAATGCAACAATGCCTGAGGGTGAGTCAGAAGGGGAAATCGATAGGGCAACGACTACAGCACACTGCCCTCGCAAGGTAACAAGGAGGACAAGGCCTGTGACTGGTCACATTGCCAGCGCCAGGGCTAAACTCAGGAAATAAATAAACACCTTGGCATCTCATTCACTCACTCTGAGCACTTAAAATGCTGAAGACAAGCAAGATCCATAAATAATGGGGCGTAAGATGGGAGATATATGTGAGGCCTGGGAAATGGCCGGCTCAGTGTTTTATGGGCTAGTTGCAATGTTGATGAATATTTGCCGGTTCAGAATCATAGCTTAATGTCAGCCCACAATTTGTTGCAATTAGCTAGTTGATTTATAGGAATGCCAGAGCCCTAGTGCATGGTAACAATTAACACTGCCTTCTCTGGGTTTTTATTAATGGGGTGCCGTGAGAGGGAGTTTTCAACAAAAGCCAGCAGGTCCACAGGCCTCATACAGTGGGTGTGGCATTGGCGGGGACCAAGATGGACCCCATAACACACAGCTCTTTCACCACTAACATGCCATGGCTTTTTATTGTCCAAGTATGAAATGTGGCTTGGAAATCAATCTGTGGGAAATAAACCCTAGACCCACTCCAATTTGCATACCGCACCAACAGATCCACAGACGATGCAATATCTATTGCACTCAACACTGCCCTTTCCCACCTGGACAAAAGGAACACCTACGTGAGAATGCTATTCTTTGACTACAGCTCAGCGTTAAACACCACAGTGCCCTCAAAGCTCATCACTAAGCTAAGGACCCTGGGATAAAACACATCCCTTCTACAACTGGATCCTGGACTTCCTGACGGGCCGACCTCGGGTGGCAAGGGTAGGTAACAACACATCCGCCATGCTGATCCTCAACATGGGGGCCCCTCAGGGGTGCGTGCTCAGTCCACTCCTGTACTCCCTGTTCACTTGTGACTGCATGGCCAGGCATGACTCCAACACCATCATCAAGTTTGCCGATGACACAACAGTGGTAGGCCTGATCACCAACACCGTGTGGTGCCAGGATAACAACCTCTACCTCAACGTGATCAAGACAAAGGGGATGATTGTGGACTATAGGATTGTGGACCGAGCCGCTAATCTCATCGGGGCTGCAGTGGAGCAGGTTGAGAGCTTCAAGTTCCATGGTGTCCACATCACCAACAAACTATCATGGTCCAAACATACTAAGACAGTCATGAAGAGGGCACGACAAAGCCTATTCCCCCTCAGGAGATTGAAAAGATCTGGCATGGATCCGCAGATCCTCAAAAGATTCTACAGCTGTACCAACGAGAGCATCCTGACTGGTTGCATCACTGCCTGGTATGGCAACTGCTCGGCCTCCGGCCGAAAGGCAATACAGGGAGTAGTGCGTACGGCCCAGTACATCACTGGGGCCAAGCTTCCTGCCATCCAGGACCTCTTTACAAGGCAGTGTGAGAGGAAGGCCTTAAAAATTGTCAAAGACTCCAGCCACCCTATTCATGGACTGTTCTCTCTGCTACCACACGGCAAGCAGTACCGGAGTGCCAAGTCTAGGTCCAAAAGGCTTCTTATCAGCTTCTACCCCCAAGCCATAAGACTCCGGAACAGCTAATCAAAGGGCTACACTCTTTTACGCTGCTGCTACTCTCTGTTTATTATCTTTGCATAGTCACTTTAACTCTACCTACATGTACACATTACCTCAATTACCTCGACGAACCGGTGCCCTTGCACATTGACCCCCTGTATATAGCCTCGCTATTGTTATTTAACAGCTGCTGTTTAATTATTTGTTACTTTGATTTTAAAAAATGTACTTATCTATTTTTTACTTAACACTTTTTCCCTTAAAACTTCTTTAAGCATGGGCTTGTAAGTAAGCTTTTCACTGTACTACACCGGTTGTATTCGGCACATGTGACAAATAACATTTGATTTGATATTTGTTTAATCTGTGTAAGGAAATACTTCTCTATCATATACAGTATTATCATTATCATTATTGTAATTATTATCATCATCACAATCATTACTACTACTACTACTACTACTACTACTACTGCTAATTAGCAAAAATGAACTTACAGTCTTTCGTACAAACATGATTTTACTTATTGTCATGGAAAATGCCAATATGTGTTCAGTACATGTTCATACATAGCTGTCAGTATTCATCAGTGCCATAGGACAAAACCAGATCACATCTCCTGTTACAAATGGTATGGCTTATGGGTTACTTTATATATATGGAAGATATCAGATGGATACAGTTTGAGCCTATTTTATTGGCCTGTGTGTTTAGCGGTGTGGTATTGGTCCTGGTTGTGCACTACACACCTCATCTGATATTGTAGGTGCGGCTTGTATTAAATTACATTCTCAGAGAAAATGTGCCATAAGAGATTCAAAACGTGCCAAAAAACAGAAAATAACCTTTTTTTCTTGTAAATAGCATAGTCAAATATACAATTCCTCCTCCCTGCAAGAGGTGGTTAGCATGCATTAACTACAGCCATTAAAATGTACTTTTGTAAAACTATGCAATGAAACAAATAGTTAAAAAGGAGCCAAACAGCTGTTCTCCCTCGCAATAACAGGGTTCAAGTGGAGCGATGTGCCCTTAAATGGCTAATAAACGGCACAAAATGAGCCTGCAATTAAATTTATACACTTGATTGCACGGCTGTCATGTCCACTATAGGCTTATCGAACACCTGGGATCCATTTCCTAATAGAACCTCGGGCTATCTTTTATAATAATAATAATAATATATGCCAAAAACGAATTGAACAAAAGCTATCTTTTCCCCGGTCTTTTGGCTTCAGTCTCAGGTTTTCGTTGAAGAGTCACTTCACTGATCAGGAGATTTTAGTTTCAAAGAAAAATGACAAACGAGAGAGTGGGTTGAGGCGATCAACAGAACATTACTCCAACATGGAGTATTTTTGGGCTAAATTACTGTATGAAAATAGTCACACTATCACACAACTGCAAGAGATGTAGTTTTACATTCGCTTTATAGGAAAGAGTTTTAAATACCATATCACAATTAGAAGATGGATAAAGTTCATCACTGCTAAATGACATTTTTTCAGCAGAAATATATATTTTTGAAATGAATTGTAACCTACTGCATTTTGATCATGACAATGCTGTGCTAAAATGAACATCCTTGTTGCTACCATCCAGGCTAGCAGCCCTGCTACCTCCATTAATATATGATAATGAATAATGAGGTTACAAATCTAATGAAATGACACATTCATTCTCAAAACTGACTCCATAATCGCTGACACTGCAAGTCGCTGACACCCCCCCCCCACACACACACTTCCATTTCATCATGAAAAAGGTGTCGGCACAGCAAATTATAATTGTTATAATACACCTTTATTCAATGAAGTTTGGCAAAACTGGGATGCTGCTGTCAAAATGCTACCTCTTTCTCTCGCGTCGCACTCGGCACTCACTCTCTTTCATGCACACTCGGGATGTGTAGGAGAGGAAGTTTTGTTTCTCTCTTCCATAAGAACTACTTCTGCCTCGCGTAAGGGGGCTTCTAATTGAGCAGAGGTAAATATTGCTCCGTTTCATCTCCCACCAAAATAGTGAAAACACACTTAACTCCCAAAAAGCATAAGAAAGTCTAGCTTTAACTGGTTCAATTAGGAGACTCTGACCATGTTAATGGACTGACATGTGAATGCAATTATTCAACCTATGGGATAGTAGACAAAAGCCTTGTGTGTTTCACCCTGCCAACAGCCGAAGCATCTTGTCATGATTGGGCCTCTCGTCTTGGGGGATATTGGAGGTAATCAGTTCAGCAGGCTACCATGAACCTCAAGCCCAGGCTATTGTACACAGCACATATAAGCCTGGTACATCAGCGATTCAACGTTGGCCTTAGTGGGAGACACCATAGAACTCTACGGGAGTGACCGTACTGACTAAAGTACTTGTGATCATTTCGTTTTAGCGAATCACACGACTGTGAGGCATGAAGGGGAAGGTGTTGTGGCCTGTGGGAGATTAAGCCAATGCCTACACATTTGGAGTTTCTCCTGGTCTTTCTGTATTGGCTAAAGAAGGCCAAGTTTAAAACATTGGTCCAACAGACTTAGAATAGATGTGGCTACGATAAAAGTCCATGGAATGGTGCAAATTGGTGTGATACGTCAAACAGTTTGGAGAAGAAAGAAAAGTTCCGAGAGCAGGTTTACTAATAGAGGCGGAAGTGGCGTATCAGAGACTCCTAACCTTTCTCTCATTGCTAAACCAAAGACGGTATGTGGCAAGAGGCCAACAATGTTTTGGCCAACCCATATTTAATCGTATGAGGGTCAATGACAATTCTCAGTAGAAAGCATTAGCCACTGAACTGCAACTGACAGGTTTCCTACCAGAAAGAGGTACCTTGCAGGTACGCTGAGAGATAAAAGTCTGCATGAATTAGTATCCCACATGGCAGGCCATCCCTGTGTCACGGTTACTAGTTGTGAATAAAGACCAATAGAGACATTCTACAGGTCAACGTCTAATCCCTTTGTGCTTTACAACAAGACGGAGAAACAAACAGTACGTGGCACTGTATTTCATAGACTACTGTACTTCTGTTAACTATTCCATAGTTTTACAATCTGGTGTTTTTGTTGCAGCTCCACAAACAACACTTTTTGTGCAGGGGGAGAACACATACATCACTGTGTCAGTAATAATGGTGTCTTATAGGATTATGTTTTTTCACAATGTGACTTGTCCAACAATTATTTGCCCATCTTTACCCTTTTCTTCAGTAACCTGGTTCACTGGGTGGCTAATTGCATTTGAATCAAATGAAGAAAGATTTTCTCAAGTAGCTGCAATTGGTTCAATATGTTTGCCAAGGGTTGACAATGGTACAATTCTACAATTCAATTGTCTCCTTTGACAAACATGCTCACATGGCGATGGATTTGTCATTGAATATGTAAAAAAAGGGAAATGCACGCTTTCTTTACCCTCCTTTCAGTTTGCTCTCAATCATCCATTTGTGACGGCTGACTAACAATCATCATTACGGCTCAAATAGTTACCTGTGAGAACGGCCATAAATCTTGTTAAAATAACCAAAACCGTCTCTGGTGGGGGTTTTTCCCCAAGAAGCAACCTGTCTCTGAGCATAGGCCATCTGTACATAGTTAGAGCCGTATCCACACAGATGGCAGCCAAACACTCCCAAAAGTTGCTCCGTCCATACATCTAACATTACAAAGCTAACCAATTAAGAGGAAAACTCTGAGTGAAGGAAGGAGCCGTTTGAAAGAGTTTGCAGTGACTCTAATGAGGAGAGAGAGAGAGAGAGAGAGAGAGAGAGAGAGAGAGAGAGAGAGAGAGAGAGAGAGAGAGAGAGAGAGAGAGAGAGAGAGAGAGAGAGAGAGAGAGAGAGAGAGAGGGAGACAGCAGTTTATTTTGAGGCTCCAGGTTTACTGCCCTCTAAGACCCATATTAAATGAGGGCTACTTATCGCCGAGCCTCTCTTCCAGCAAAGCAACATTTAACTGCCTAGAGTAGGGCATAGGCCAGGGATCTTAAAGGGAGGGAGCCGGGGGCTGCCGGGGGACAGGAAAGGAAGGGAACTAACTGACTTGTCACAGATTGCTTCCAAGAGGCCTACATAGTCCATGTTCACGGTTTACTGTATTACAGGACATTGAGTACACACACCCATGGTTTTACCGCCTAAATGGTCTTACTTTGGACTCCAATTGTTTGCCAGATAAGATCATATTCCACCACTTCTGGAGGTGAGCAACCAACGAGAGAACAGAGGTGAGATATGTGCTGCGTGTCTGTCAAATTGTTGATGCTGTTGTTTTTCTTCTTCCTACAGATGTATACAGGCACTTTCTAGGGCCTCCCTTCCTCGATGAAATTCATTTTGTGAAAACGAGGACAACTCCTTGGAAAGCTAATTAGTTGGAAACAAGCGGAGGGGAAGCAGGAAACGTGAAATGACCCAGCTGCCAAAAGTAATAACGTTTTCATTATTTATTTCATTATTCATTTATGGACGTGTTCAGACAGAATTAATAATAGAAATCCCTGGGAGAAAATTGTTTGCACTGGAACCTTATTACCAGCCAGCCATGTCCAGTAGCTGTTAGTTAACATGCACACATGCACCCCTCCCCACCCCCCCAACAAAAAGCATATTTAGTATAACACGGGATAGTTCTCTCTATACATGTTCTTCTAAATTCTCTCCATTTCATTATATATATATTTCTTTTGGGGGGGGGGGGTTTCTAAGCAAAAATATTACAATGAAAGTAATCTTGAAGAGGGCACATCAATCATTGACATTTGCTGAACATTATATGAGTTGACATTATCATCATGTATAGAACCAGCTCTATGAACACATTGCCCAGAAATAAAATAGAATTGCCCAGAAATAACTAGTAATGAAACATGTCATTAGAATTGTCTTTGGGACATGGGCATTCGACCGCTCAATTTCCCTACTTTATGTCCAAACGTTACGCAATGACGCCCCCCAGATCTGGTCTAGCGCTGTTTGCTTTATCTTACTGTTTACTGCCACACTTAGAGGTCAGCTATGTTCTGGACTCTCCCTCTGAGAGTCCACACACTCTCCTCCCTACCCACACAGAAAATGAGACTGGAAAAGAGTAGCAGATCACTCAAGGCTGTCCAGAGATCCATATGACAAAAATGCATATATATATTTCCACTTTTAACGCAGGCATCCCTGATGAAAGCATGTCGAAGGCAACAGGGAAGACTGGTTTTTCTCTCTGCATATTATTTTTCTGTTATTAAATGTCTCTTTCCCCCCACCTCCTTACTGCATTAGGGGTAAATTGAGAGCGGATGGCGAGCGGTTTCCCTTTGGATCCTTTCTATGGGAACTGATCTTCAGGGAAGGTTTGAGGGGGGAATAGAAACATGGAGGGGAGCCGTGGCCGCATGTCAGTCCGTGTTTTTACATAAACCATAAGGAAGGCGTTCCTTCCACTCCTGCTCCCATGACCATGTGTGAATAATCACAGAGAAGGCCCCACCAGTGCCCCCGCTGCCTCACAGGGGGCCATAATACACGAGGGCGGGATGGTAGGGGGAGTAGTCGTAAGCGTTAACACGTTGAGGATTTGGATATCCTCACAAGCTTGTCTCATTAGCAGTTAATTGGCTAGACTTTCCTCTGTCTTTTGTTCTACATTACGTTTGTCTTTCTTCTTCTTTTTTTTTATCCGTGGAGGGAGAGAGAGGGAGGGGTAATAGAGGGAGGTACATATTTCAAATGCACCAAGCACTGGGAGAGTTAAGTCCATATTACCGCAACATAAACACTCCTGTCCTGCGATTATCCTTAAAAAGCAACTGAGTGCAAAATTGAGCGCTCAACCTGCTCGACCAAATTAGCCCTGAGATCAAGGGGAAAGAGAGGGCCTCTTTTCCTCCTCCCTATTTTTTCCCCTCTTTTACCTCTCCCGACTGGGAAATCCTAGAAAAACATCAACAAGGCTAAACGGCAAATTATTACCACAGCTCGTCTCTGCGCTAGACTCAGAGCAGACATATTGAAGTTGTCATACAGGGATGGCCAGTACTTTCCAAAGATGTATTGTATTCATTAGACAATTTGACAAACATTCTATAAGACAATAGGATGCAGAGGTAATGGTGGCGAGAGAGAGAGTAGAGATTACAATTTTGTCCAACTTTGCAGTCCTCCAGAACACATGCACCAGGCCAGGAAGCCCTTGTCCTACATTGACCTGGGGCTGATGTTAATGCACTTATTGGTGATTCAGCCTGTCCCTTCAGGACTTGGCACACAGGTAGCTTTCTCTCCCCATGTCTTTCTCTCTCTCTTTGCCTTTGATACAGCAGCCTTCATACTGTGCCCTGAATACCAATAAGGATCGGGTAGACAGCAGGTCAAATGTCCGTTCCTGTTATGTTTCTCGTAATAGTTTTTTTTCGGAAAGGTATTGGATTTCAGGACTGGAGATATGGGCTAAACTATGCCTGTTGTGATTCCTTTTAATGGGGATCATTTTGTGAATTGACATACGTATATGGAAGCCCATATTTCAGTCTGACTCCTATTCCTTTGGAGCATTGCGAATGGGTGGCAGAAGACAGTAACTGTTAGAGCATGCGTGCGTTGCGCATGGTATCTAGGTTTTCTAAACAACATGTCTGTGTTTCGTTACAAACGGGTGTATAACAAGAACGCATCACTAAAAACACAATGGGCTTTCTGGATAAACATCCACTCTCACGGTTGAGGCATTCAGGGGAGGTGAGCCGTGCAGTGCTTACCACACCAACGGCATGAACAGGAAAAAAGTTCGAGAAACAGAGAAAAGCAACATGATGGTTACAATTACCTGGGTGCTGTGGAGCAAAAGCTCTGCTTTATGTTAGGAGAGGGCCACACTCCTCATCTGCTATCGACCACCCGACACCAGGGCCCTAACAGAGTTCACATCTCAGACACAGAGGAGGGAAAACAACAGAGGGAGGGAGAACCAATGAGAACCACCGAAAACTAAACGAACGATGGAGAACGACATCTCCGTGTTATTTTTCTCATTTCCTTATCGACAAGAACGGGCCGGATCCCAGTAATCGTTTGTGACCAAGGAACGTCTGACTTCCCATTTGCTGCGCGGCTGCACCCTGGGAGAGCGAGGGCCTAGGGCGAGACAGAGAGGGGACCTCCCGCGGCGTCAGATGGTGGAGGTTGCGCACGGGCCTGGCTTCAGCCGACTCATCAAGGGGCTTTTGCCCCAAAGCAGCACTGGCACTGACCTCCCGGACACCTGGCAACCCAAACGTCTCTAACAAGGTATTAGCACAGTGATGCCACCCCCCCTTGAAAAGAGCCACAGCTGCAGAGGCTGGTGTCCAACGCGCAGGGTCTTCATGTGGGCAACGTGGTGCCCCCTTTGTCAAGCTCAGGGGGCAGTGGGGCGTCAAGGAGTCAGGGCTCATGGGTGTACCATTTTATCAAGGCTGCTCTTTCTCACACTCAATCCTGTGGGGGCATGGGGAAGGGGTGTTTTAGAAGACTTAACTAGAGGTTGTGATCATGTAGAATCGTGCATGTAGTCAGTTGTAACCAAAGGATCATCAAACCATAGTTGGACACAGGTAGTCATACTCATTTCACATCCAGTCCTTGTCTGGCTCATTCTGGTGAAAACGACGGTCAGTAGTGGGCCATTCATACTTCTTGAAATATAAATCATACGGCGACAACACAAGTACTCTCATCGTCACTAAGCATTACAGCTCTAATCATTGCTGTTAGAAATGTTCAGCCACTGTTGTTTTTGTGTGCTCTCATTATCTTCACTTTTTAAAATCAGGGATATAATTGAGAGTTGAGTTTGTCCTCTAAAGCATGGAGTGGTGGAGGTGGTGGTGGTGGTGGTGGTTTGAGCGTATGGCGGTGGTGGCGTCTGTGCTGTTGTGGAGTCTGGAGGAGAGAGAAGCCTCATCTGTTACAGCCCAGCCGGCCTGGCCCTCTGCGTGAAGGAGAACGACAGGGTGTCACCATGGCTGACATTGATGGATGCGCCAAATTCCGTAGGCAACTTGGGCAATTGGACACATTAACAACAGGCACCTGCTTTTCCCCCCGTACAAATCTATTAAAAGATAACAGCAATGGCTGCTCCCTCTCTATTAGTAAATTATAGCTTTGTCGGCGTGGTAAGTGTGGGCCTCCACTGTCCTACTCCCTGCCTCCCTCCCTGCTTTACTACAGCATGCTGTTATTGCCAGTCTAATAGTGCCACCCAGTGGGCACACTGATCAATAGGCTTTTTTTCCACAGATAAATCTGGATTTTGTTGTAGATAGAGACGCACTCACTCTGTGCAATGTAGATTATCGGTGCATTTTTTATTCCCATCTACCAAAATTCCTATCCACAAATCCTTCTTTGTATCATTCTCCTCACTAGCCGGCATCAGTGCCTTTAAATTACATTTCACAAACCCATAAATGTATTTTTTTTGTTTGTTTTGGAAACGCATGTTCTTTCCTAACACCAACCAATGTTGGACATTGTAGCAGTGTGCATTAAATTAACTGCAGTGCTAAACTAAACTAGTCCAAAATTATGTGCTCCAAATAGCCTCTGAGTGCATGATCAAACAAACAGTTCACAACAAACAGTTCACAATAAACAGTTCACAACAAACAGTTCACAACAAACAGTTCACAATAAACAGTTCACAATAAACAGTTCACAATAAACAGTTCACAACAAACAGTTCACAACAAACAGTTCACAATAAACAGTTCACAATAAACAGTTCACAATAAACAGTTCACAATAAACAGTTCACAATAAACAGTTCACAACAAACAGTTCACAATAAACAGTTCACAACACAGGCAAGAACAAGACCGGACACGCAATGTACGCGAGGTGTGAGACTACTGTACCATAATGACATTGCCTAAGGCATATATAGGCCAGTTATGATCACCATGATCTGGACACAGACAGAGTGTGTGTGTTTGTGCGCGTGCATGAGCGTGTGTGTGTGCATTTAACTATACTTAACTAACTATAAGAATAATAAACAAACAAACATTTGACTAACTGGGGACATTTTGTTGGTCCCCACAAGGTCAAATACTGTTTCTAAGGGGGTTCAGGGTTACGGTTACGGTTAGAAAGTGTGTTAGAATTAGAATTAGAATTAGGATTAGGGTTAGGAGATAGGGTTAGGTTTAGGGTTAAGGTTAGGAGGTAGGGATAGGTTTAGGGTTAAGGTTAGGAGGTAGGGATAGGTTTAGGGTTAAGGTTAGTGTTAGGGTTAGTGTTAGGTTTAGGGTAAGGGTACGGGTTAAGGGTAAGGGGAAATAGGACTTGAATGGGACTGAATTGTGTGACCCTACAAGGTTAATTGCACAAGACGTTGTGCGTCTGTGTGTGTGTACAAAGAAATGTGTAACATATCTTCAGTGCTGCACTGCTGAAGCATAAATCCTGTGTGGTCCAGGGATGATTGGTGCATACAGCCTGTGAACGGAGACAACGTGCTTAAAATAAACCCTCTATGAGCCACTCGAGGCCCCCAGTATAAAACCATTAAGACCACACCAAAGCGTTCAACATGAATCTATTAAGGCCTGCCCAGTAAGGGCTCAGGTTGATAGTGTGTGTCACGTAAATTTGCTGTGAGTAAATATTTGAGTGTGTGTAATGTGTGTTGAGCGCGTAGAAAAAAAGGATGAGAGCAGTAAATACTTTTACAGCTGGCAATTTGTCAGGACATGTAAAATGTTTCCAATTCCCAACAATGCTGGCGTAAAATGGAGTTCCTCGGAAAATGACAATGCACAAAAAAAATATAACTTTTCACTGCGTCTTCTCCTTCAGACCACTAAAACCTTCCCGTAAATCTCTTCTTATCCCCCCAGATGTCTCCCATTGTCAGATATCGTGCGGCGACAATGCCTTCCATAATCATTGTCTTGAGAGAAATATGACATGTGAAACTGCAATGTCACATCACTTAACATGATTTAGCCCGAGTCGGCTGGCGCCATTTTAATCCATCAAAATTCTCACCTTTTCCCAGTAATGACGGCTGGGTAGGATCCCTGTGTTAGGCTTATCTGTAAGACTTATCTGAGCTGCTGATTTATGACTGCAGACAGTTAATGTACTGGAGATCACTCTTCTCTTCCTCTTGCTGGAGTTTCTATCAAATTGGCAAATAAGTAGGGCAGTATCACCTCCTGGGCAGTACAAGAGACGCTTTTCTCTTCCGATCGGGACTTTATGTGTGTATGAACCCTATATATCACCAGCACTGTGCCACCAGACAAGGTCATAAATCTCCTAATGGATCCTATGGGCTCGCTTGGTTACACGTCCTTTGATCACATCACTTCTTGATTGATTCTCCCCTAAACAATGTAAAGCCAGGGGAATGTGTCCAGCAAGGAAGGTGGATGTGTATGATAATCCTGGCTGCAAATATGCATTTGATCTTCAGGACAGGAGTGACTGGATCCACAGGAACCAATGGACCCAGGGGGTTCGCTCTGCCTGGCCTGGAATCCTCCATGTGGGCTTCCTCTGGGGGCGGATGTCCCCCCTCTCTGTCCTGTCTCATCTGGCCCAGGTCCACATAGCCCAGTACAGCAGCTACACACCTCTAGGGCCTGGAGACACAGACATACAGAAGAAAAGCCTGGTTTGATTCTTGGAAATGTTCATGACAAGAAAACACATCTTCAAACATGCACTGTTTGTCTCTAGACACCGCTCATAATACATCTGTCTTCTTGTGGTACATTTGACAAATTACGAGTTTGAGGATTGTGGGAGTTTTGAAAGGCTCCACTGACTACACATTTCACATTTAGTCAAACTACCACACATTCCATTGACTGACTTGTGACTTACCTCATCATAATCCAAAAAACATCAGTTAAACGCAATGTTATTATACTAGACAAAAACTGAAACAAAAACAATTATAATATTTGGAAAAGCAATTTAAAAATACTGAAGTAAAAATCTAAACGAAAAATCTAAAATGATGTTTAGTTTGAGTTTTTCTTCTAAACTTTGGGCAAGAATCCCATTATTTGTATTTCTACTTTGCACATTCTTCGACTGCAAATCTACCATTCCAGTGTTTTACTTGCTATATTGTATGTACTTTGCCACCATGGCCTTTTTTTGCCTTTACTTCCCTTATCTCACCTCATTTGCTCACATCGTATATAGACTTGTTTATACTGTATTATTGACTGTATTTTTGTTTTACTCCATGTGTAACTCGGTGTCGTTGTATGTGTCGCACTACTTTGCTTTATCTTGGCCAGGTCGCAGTTGTAAATGAGAACTTGTTCTCAACTTGCCTACCTGGTTAAATAAAGGTTAAATAAATAAATAAAAAATTAAACATGGGGTTTTCGAGCTTCTGGATCTGGTGGGTAAATGCTGCCAGTAGATCCCAATGTTTCATATAGACCTGGCTTGTGCATCACTATTGTTAGCTATCACTAGCCAACAGGAAAGACATCTGAGGGGCGAACACAGAGCTTGACTGGCCCAAGCGAGAGCATCTTGTGAAGTTACTGGAGCCGTTCTCAATCCACGCCGACCTACTTACTGACCAGTGACTGGGCCAAGCGAGAGCGTCTTGTGAAGTTACTGGAGCCGTTCTCAATCCACGCCGACCTACTTACTGACCAGTGACTGGGGCAAGCGAGAGCGTCTTGTGAAGTTACTGGAGCCGTTCTCAATCCACGCCGACCTACTTACTGACCAGTGACTGGGCCAAGCGAGAGCGTCTTGTGAAGTTACTGGAGCCGTTCTCAATCCACGCCGACCTACTTACTGACCAGTGACTGGGCCAAGCGAGAGCGTCTTGTGAAGTTACTGGAGCCGTTCTCAATCCACGCCGACCTACTTACTGACCAGTGACTGGGCCAAGCGAGAGCGTCTTGTGAAGTTACTGGAGCCGTTCTCAATCCACGCCGACCTACTTACTGACCAGTGACTGGGCCAAGCGAGAGCGTCTTGTGAAGTTACTGGAGCCGTTCTCAATCCACGCCGACCTACTTACTGACCAGTGACTGGGCCAAGCGAGAGCGTCTTGTGAAGTTACTGGAGCCGTTCTCAATCCACGCCGACCTACTTACTGACCAGTGACTGGGCCAACCTTGAGAGCGTCTTGTGAAGTTACTGGAGCCGTTCTCAATCCACGCCGACCTACTTACTGACCAGTGACTGGGCCAAGCGAGCGTCTTGTGAAGTTACTGGAGCCGTTCTCAATCCACGGACCTACTTACTGACCAGTGACTGGGCCAGAGCGAAAACCGTCTTGTGAAGTTACTGGAGCCGTTCTCAATCCACGCCGACCTACTTACTGACCAGTGACTGGGCCAAGCGAAGAGCGTCTTGTGAAGTTACTGGAGCCGTTCTCAATCCACGCCGACCTACTTACTGACCAGTGACTGGGCCAAGCGAGAGCGTCTTGTGAAGTTACTGGAGCCGTTCTCAATCCACGCCGACCAACAGTCGCTGTCTGATGTGGTGTCTTACCTTCTCAACCTTGAGCCACACTTGAAGTCAACTAATGTTGCAAAACAGTTGGCACAGGTCCTCCTTCGCATGCTGAATCCTCTGGCAGCCAAATTCGATCCCAACCCCTGCAGCAGCTTTCCTGATGGACCCAAGTGTGTCTCTGCCACTTCGTTTAACAGAGATGAAACCACTGATATGGGAACCATTTGTGCTTCAACGAATCAGAGAGTACAGCCCAGTACCCCCCCCCACACACACACACCCCCCACACACACACACACACCCCCCACACACACACACACCCCCCACACACACACACACACACACACACACACACACACACACACACACACACACACACACACACACACACACACACACACACACACACACCCCCCCACACACACACACACACACACCCCCCCCCACACACACACACACACACACACACACACACACACACACACACACACCCCCCACACACACACACACACACACACCCCCACACACACACACACACACACACACACACACACACACACACACACACACACACACACGTACACACTGGCCAGCTGGCTGATAGATTTGTGAAGAGGTGTTGTATTGCTTATGCTTTTGCTGTCGTCGTTGTTTTCATGCTTTTATTAACCCTATTTGAATGGTTTAGTCAGTGATACATATTTTTTATATTTAATATTAATAGTTTAATATTACATAAAAATGGCAAATGTACCATGACTTCATTTGTTGGTTTTTCCTTTCTCTTTCTGTCAGATGAAGTTAAAAGCACTTGATTATTCTTACAGCTAGTTAAAAAGCATTGGATTGGTGTAAACATGGGCAAGAGTTTCCTTCCACCATATTTCTTGCACCAGTCTAGGGTCGTATCCTTTAAATCCAAGTCACATTAGGATTGATTTATAATTGAAACCTAACCAAAACTATGTACTGACCAAGGAGTTGTATGGAATCCTCTAGTGGCCAGAAGCCTGTGTTAGCATGGGCACCGCCATTGAGGACTTTCACCATTTGGATTTAGTCAACTGAGCAGGGCTTCTGGCTTCATTGGCTGATCCCTCCTGATGACCTATTTGGCATGACCTGAACACTCGGTTGGAGTTGTGACAACTGGGTCATCAGGAAGCATCAGCCAATGAATTTTACTCGTAAAGAAGAAAATTTACTTTCAAGATGGAGGTGGCCTCAATGTTGCTTCCCATGCTCTCTTGGACGCCACCATGACACAGATACAGTCTATGGTCCTGGCACATCACCTTATGTATTACTGCCCCCCAGTGGCAAGATATAGACCTACAACACATAATGGCTCCTGGCCTCCCACGCATAGGCCATTTTCTGTCCCTAACACTAAATTAAATAATATAATAACAAAAAAAGTGAGATCAAACTAAAACTAAATAAAAACGAGTCTGAAAAGTAACTGAAACTAAACTTAACTTCAAATAAAATCTAAATACGAATATTACATTTTTTAAACTATAATAACCTTGGTTA
The DNA here is from genome assembly GCF_021184085.1 of Oncorhynchus gorbuscha. Taxonomy (NCBI): domain Eukaryota; kingdom Metazoa; phylum Chordata; class Actinopteri; order Salmoniformes; family Salmonidae; genus Oncorhynchus; species Oncorhynchus gorbuscha. The sequence continues at coordinate 48,289,113 of NC_060177.1, read as the reverse complement.
CAACGGACCTGAGAAGGTTTGTATAGCTACTGTTTTTGCAAATGTTGTCAACCTCACGCACGAGAACCAATCACTATCCAGGATGTTGCACATACACCACATGGCCTACGTACGAGTGTGTTCCAGAGGGCATGCGCACGCGTGATTGAGCTCCTATATAGGGAAGATCTCAAATGCATACTCCTCGCATCCTCTCCCCTCATTTCCTTTTCAAAAACCCATTGGATGAGAAAGCCAGAGGTCCTTCCCCTCTGACCTTCTCGTCACCATGGCTTTTGAGAAAGAGACCAGGAGAGATTCTCGCTCACTGTGCTTGTGCCCACTCTATTCTTACCCTTAATTATGATGGTCCCCGTGATAAGTAATATGGTCAGCATTTCTATATTCAATAAATCATCTAAAATGTATATTCAAAACGGAAAGAGATTTAAATTCATGACAATGAAAATATTCATGTCTAAAAATGTAGGCCTAATCATGTGACTTACCTGTCTTTTTTTATCTTCCAGGTCTATTGGTTTATTCAGATCCCCATTAGCTTTTGCCGAAGCATCAGCTATTCTTCCTGGGGTCCACACGAAAACATAAAAAATGACAGGGAACAAAACACCGATACACTGACAGACAAGAACAGTCACACAAATGTCAAATAAAATGATATACAAACAATACAACTAAAGAATAATGTTTGTGTAGATTCTGTGTCATTTCACAGTCCCTATTATGCCATCATATGTCGTTTCATCCCATTCTTGAAGGTCATTTTGCTGTTTGCTTGACTGATTGGAGATGGGAGTTCCATGCAATCATGGCTCTGTATAATATTGTTCATGGCTGTGGATTTATTTTGGACTTGGGGACTGTGAAGAGACCCCTGGCGGCATGTCTCGTGGGCTATGTACAGTATGGGTGTCTGAGCTATATGTTATTTGATTATGCAGACCATCTGGAACTTTCATCAGTCACATTTAGCATAAAAACACTCAACCAGGAAGAACTGGCCTGCATGTTGTTGATGTTAGTTCTGTATTTGCAGTAAAGGGCGAAGCATGCCGCTCTGCTAGGTCTTTCTTTTCTGCACTTGACCATATTACCGAACAGTAATCAAGATGGGACTAGAGCCTGAACTAGTACAGTTGATTTGTGTAAAAAACGCAAAACATATGTTTTTAACAGAAATATGTTTTTAACTCCCCATCTTCACAACAACTTTGTCAATATGACTTGATCATGATAATTGACAGTGGTGGAAAAAAATACCCAATTGTCATACTTAAAAGTAAAAGTATAGATACCTTAATAGAAAGTTATTCAAGTAAAAGTGAAAGTCACCCAGTAAAATAATACTTCCGTAAAAGTCTAAAAGTATTTGTTTCTAAATATACTTAAGTATCAAAAGTAAATGTAATTGCTAAAGTACACTTAAGTATCAAAAGTAAAAGTATAAAGCATTTTGAATTCGTTATATTAAGGAAAAAACTACTTAAGTAGTACTTTCAAGTATTTTTTACTTAAGTACTTTACACCACTGATAACCATCGAATGTTATACCTAGGAGTTTAGATTCCTCAACTTGCACAATGGTCACAACCTTTATACACAATTCCAGTTGAGGTTTAAAGTCTTAGAGAATGTTTTGAACCAAATACAATGCTTTTAGTTCTAGATGTATTTAAGACTATTTTTGTTATTAATCCCCCTTTCTGATACTAGCTGTAACTCCTTATTTAGAATTTCAGTGACCTCGCTGGCTTTGAGTACTGACATAGAATGTGAAATCATCATATCATACATAGTAATTCTAGCTTTGTGTAAGACCAGTGGCAAATCTTTTTTTTTTATTAACAACGCGAGGAAACTGACCTGAGGGACACCACACTGTGCATATTTGATGTTAGAGAAGCTTCCATTGAAGAACACTCTCTGGTTTCTATTGGATAAATAACTCTCCGACGATCTGATGGCAGGTGAAGTAAAGCCATAGCAAGTTTTTTTTTTATTATAACAATTTATGATCAATAACATTTACATTTACATTTAAGTCATTTAGCAGACGCTCTTATCCAGAGAGGCTGCAATGAAATCTAACAATTCAGCTCCTACTATCATCCTATTATCGATTTATATAACCAGCTATGTGGCAAATATATGGGGAGAGATGAATGCAGAATCAGACTGGGGTAGTGTGGTTGCGTCTATCCCAAAGGCTGGTGTTAATGAACACTAGCTGGTGAAGTAGCCTTACTGGGCTTTTGTTACTGCAGGGTTTACTGTAGGGTTTACTGCAGGGTTTACGGCAGAGCTATTGTTGTGATTATTTAAAGCAGCAGTCTATTTATCTTTGCTTTTTGGGCAACAACTTATTCACTGTGAAATAGTTGTTATTATGCTGTTATACACTGCATGTGTTGTTTTCACAGTGAGAATATAGCTCATATGAAATGAATCAACAAGCCAATAATTATCCCCAAGTTCCACCCCGGTTTCTAATGAACTGTGGATGTTATGCGGATCACCGATATTCCTCAAAACATGTTTATTTTGAATCTGCCCTCTGTACTAATTAGAGGGTGACCCTGACTGCTCAGCTCACACACACACACACACACACACACACACACACACACACACACACACACACACACACACACACACACACACACACACACACACACACACACACACACACACACACACACACACACACACACACACACACACCTCTACTTCCCTGTATAGCAATATTGCCATCACACTCACCCAAAGAATATTGGTATTTTCAGAAAGAGCAAACCAATAACGTATTACAAAACTATAAGAGATCAATAGCTAATTTCTCTGCATTGATTACCACTTGGACACTTAACAAGCGCCCTGTGGCCACAATATGTGTTCAGCCGGCTTAGTCCCCGTTGGCCCTCATGAGTAATAAACTTATCGATCAGACAGAGGACTAAAAAATGTCAAGCTGTTCATTAATCTTAATAAAGACTGGACTTGACCAAGGCACCTTAAAGCAGGGATACAATCTATCCAGCCAGGAGTAGGCCTACAGGCTGCATAGAGTGAACTGAGAGGTCATGTAAGACGCTACCATTAATGAATTAATCCACGATTCAGAATCATGTTGTTACGTTATTGTTTATTCATTGGGATTATTTCTACTGAAACTATGAGAATCCATGTAAATCATACAATTTAATGTGTGTGTGTGTGTGTGTGTGTGTGTGTGTGTGTGTGTGTGTGTGTGTGTGTGTGTGTGTGTGTGTGTGTGTGTGTGTGTGTGTGTGTGTGTGTGTGTGTGTGTGTGTGTGTGTGTGTGTGTGTGTGTGTGTGTGTGTGTGTGTGTGTGTGTATGCATGCGTGCATAGTCCAAGGTATACCATAGGCCTTTACCAGGAGCAGTCATAAGTGGTTATAGCCCTAAACATTAAACTAGACCAGTGGCTGCCCCATACATACTTGGATATTCCAATCTGTATTACAGTTTTTTCCAATTGCTTACACACAAAATCTTTTAATGTCACACGATTTTTGAAACCTCTCACTCATAGTGCAAAACTACACACCAAATATCCAAAACCATAAGCTATTTCCCAGCCTTTGACTCAGTTGTCAATTGCATAAAACACTTTTTTCAAAACACTACACACAATTCTCTACCTAAAACACAAAAATCGAACAGGAAGTGACTTGCTTTCCTTTTCCAAACACAACCAATCAAAATGTTACACTTATTCACCAAGTCACACACACACACTCCTCACATCTGCAAACACCAATAGCTTAACTGATCACTAACCAATCACTGCTTTACTGTAGTATAGGCCTATAAATATGTCAAAGGTCAGATGACCTGTTTTGAACAATGGATGCCAACAATGGACAGAAAGCAAGAGGAGTAGGAGGGAGAGGAAGAGGAAGAAGAGGACGAGGGCAAAGAAGAGAAGGAAGGAGAGCCATCTCTGATGAGATTAGGGCAACAATTGTTGATAATGTGATCAACCACGGTTTGACCATGAGAGAGGCTGGACTGAGAGTCCAGCCCAACTTGAGTCGATTTACAGTGGCGTCCATAATTTGACCCTTCAGAAATGAGAACAGGTATGCAACTATCTAATGACTATTTTAGCATTACAATTATGTACTGTAAAATATGTATGACTGCATAGTATTGCATAAACATTTGTAACTCTAAGCCATCCATTTACTGCACTGCATTGAATGAATGAGGTTGGTTATCATGCTGTACTACATTTTTATCTATATTGTTTTCAGTTCCTATGCTGAACACATACTGTGTTTGAATTCTGTACAGAGTGGAAAGGCAAAGACATCATGGAGGACGAGGACGCTTGTTTGCAGATGTACAAGAGACTGCAATTATAAATATGGTTTTGGCCAACAATGCCATTAGGATTCGAGAGATAAGGGAGCATATCTTGAATAACGACACCATATTTAACAACATCAATGCTGTAAGCCTGTCGACCATACAACACATCCTCCAACAGCACCGAGTGACGATGAAACAACTTTACAAGGTGCCATTTGAGAGAAACTCTGACAGAGTCAAGAATATGCGACATGACTTTGTAGAGGTATGTATGCAACACTACATACAGTACTTCAGACAGACCATATTTACTCATCTGTATATCCTTTTGTCTGTTACAGAGTTTTTATTTATTTTATTTATTTTATTTTTTATTTCACCTTTATTTAACCAGGTAGGCTAGTTGAGAACAGGTTCTCATTTGCAACTGCGACCTCACCAAGATAAAGCATAGCAGTGTGAACAGACAACACAGAGTTACACATGGAGTAAACAATTAACAAGTCAATAACACAGAGAAAAAAGGGGAGTCTATATACAATGTGTGCAAAAGGCATGAGGAGGTAGGCGAATAATTACAATATTGCAGATTAACACTGGAGTGATAAATGATCAGATGATCATGTACAGGTAGAGATATTGGTGTGCAAAAGAGCAGAAAAGTAAATAAATAAAAACTGTGGGGATGAGGTAGGTGAAAATGGGTGTGCTATTTACCAATATATTATGTACAGCTGCAGCGATCGGTTAGCTGCTCAGCTAGCTGATGTTTGAAGTTGGTGAGGGAGATAAAAGTCTCCAACTTCAGCGATTTTTGCAATTCGTTCCAGTCACAGGCAGCAGAGTGCTGGAACGAAAGGCGGCCGAATGAGGTGTTGGATTTAGGGATGATCAATGAGATACACCTGCTGGAGCACGTGCTACGGATGGGTGTTGCCATCGTGACCAGTGAGCTGAGATAAGGCGGAGCTTTGCCTAGCATGGCCTTGTAGATGACCTGGAGCCAGTGGGTCTGGCGACGAATATGTAGTGAGGGCCAGCCGACTACAGCATACAAGTCGCAGTGGTGGGTAGTATAAGGTGCTTTAGTGACAAAACGGATGGCACTGTGATAAACTGCATCCAGTTTGCTGAGTAGAGTGTTGGAAGCAATTTTGTAGATGACGTCGAATGATGAAGTCGAGGATCGGTAGGATAGTCAGTTTTACTAGGGTAAGCTTGGCAGCGTGAGTGAAGGAGGCTTTGTTGCGGAATAGAAAGCCGATTCTTGATTTGATTTTCGTTTGGAGATGTTTGATATGGGTCTGGAAGGAGAGTTTGCAGTCTAGCCAGACACCTAGGTACTTATAGGTGTCCACATATTCAAGGTCGGAACCATCCAGTGTGGTGATGCTAGTCGGGCATGCGGGTGCAGGCAGCGATCGGTTGAAAAGCATGCATTTGGTTTTACTAGCGTTTAAGAACAGTTGGAGGCCACGGAAGGAGTGTTGTATGGCATTGAAGCTCGATTGGAGGTTAGATAGCACAGTGTCCAATGACGGGCCGAGTATTGGAGCTGGATGCCCATGTAATTCGCCATTACTTTATTTATGTGGATGAGGTTGGCTTCTACCACACCAAAACCAGGCGCCGCTGAAGAAATGTAATAGGACAGAGGGCAATTACCAACGTCCCTGGACAGCGTGGGGGTAATATAACTATGTGTGCTGCCATCACTCAAAACGTGGTCCTCCATTACAATGTCACACTGGGTCCGTACAACACCGGCCATATGCTCACTTTTCTGGATGCAATTTACACAATGCTTGTCCCTGATCCAGATCAGGATCCTGCTAGATTTGTGGTTTTATGGGACAATGTTAGTTTTCACCGGGCTGCTCTGGTCCAAAACTGGTTTGCCACCCATCCACAATGTGTAGTTTTGTACCTACTCCCATATTCACCTTTTCTAAATCCCATATAGGAATTCTTCTCAGCCTGGCTCTGGAAAGTGTATGATCGCCAACCCTATGCCCGCATACCGCTTCTCCAGGCAATGGAGGACGCATGTGGGGACATATAGGTTGCCCCTGTCCAAGGTTGGATACGCCATGCTAGGAGATACTTCCCTCGATGTTTGGCAAGAGAAAACATATCTTGTGATGTGGACGAAGTATTGTGGCCAGACCAAGGCCGGAGAAGAGATAGCTTAGCACTGGTGACTGCCCCCCCCCTACCAATTCCTGGAAAGCAGTGTTACATTTTGAAGGAGATGTGAGTCGTTTTGCATTTTGTGTGTGCAGTTTTGGGAATTGTGTGTAGAGTTTTGAAAAAACGAGAGAGTTTTGAAAACGTGTGTAAGCAGTTGGAAAGAAACTGTAAATAGGGATAATCTCCGATTCACAGTAGGCTACACTGGGTAGCAGTACAGTCGTCAGTACACTGGGAGGCAATGGTGTTGTCATGTTTTGTCTTATATTGTCTTGTCATTTTGCTTTTCCTTCTGTTCGTTTTCCCCCTGCTGGTCTTTTTAGGTTCGTTCCCCTTTTTCTCTCTCCCTCTCTCTCTCTCTTCTCTCTATCGTTCCGTTCCTGCTCCCAGCTGTTCCTATTCCCCTAATCAATCATTTAGTCTTCCCACACCTGTTCCCTATCTTTTCCCCTGATTAGAGTCCCTATTTCTCCCCTTGTTTTCCGTTTCTGTCCTGTCGGATCCTTGTATATTGTTCACCGTGCTGTGTCTTTGTATCGCCCTGTCGTGTCGTGTTTCCCTCAGATGCTGCGTGGTGAGCAGGTGTCTGAGTCTGCTACGGTCAAGTGCCTTCCCGAGGCAACCTGCAGTTTATGATCGAGTCTCCAGTCTGTTCTCGTCATTACGAGTGGAATTGTTCTTTATGCTTTATTTACCGCTCCGATTTGTCTAGGAGTATTGAATATTTACTTTACTGGATTAAAGACTCTGTTTTCGCCAAGTCGCTTTTGGGTCCTCATTCACCTGCATAACAGAAGGATCCGAACAAAGAATGGACCCAGCGACTACAGACACTCGTAACACTGCCGTCGAGATCCAAGGAGCCATGCTCGGCAGACACGAGCAGGAATTGTCTGCTGCTCGTCATGCCGTGGAGAACCTGGCCGCTCAGGTTTCCGACCTCTCTGGACAGTTCCAGAGTCTTCGTCTCGTGCCACCTGTTACTTCCTGGTCTGCCGAGCCTCCGGAACCTAGGGTTAATAACCCACCTTGCTACTCCGGGCAGCCCACGGAGTGCCGCTCCTTTCTCACCCAGTGTGATATTGTGTTCTCTCTCCAACCCAACACATACTCTAGAGAGAGAGCTCGGGTTGCTTACGTCATTTCACTCCTTACTGGCCGGGCTCGAGAGTGGGGCACAGCTATCTGGGAGGCAAGGGCTGATTGTTCTAACAATTACCAGAACTTTAAAGAGGAGATGATTCGGGTTTTTGACCGTTCAGTTTTTGGTAGGGAGGCTTCTAGGGCCCTGGCTTCCCTATACCAAGGTGATCGATCCATAACGGATTACTCTATAGAGTTTCGCACTCTTGCTGCCTCTAGTGACTGGAACGAGCCGGCGCTGCTCGCTCGTTTTCTGGAGGGACTCCACGCAGTGGTTAAAGATGAGATTCTCTCCCGGGAGGTTCCTTCCAGTGTGGACTCTTTGATTGCTCTCGCCATCCGCATAGAACGACGGGTAGATCTTCGTCACCAAGCTCGTGGAAGAGAGCTCGCGTCAACGGTGTTTCCCTGCTCCGCATCGCAACCATCTCCCTCCTCTGGCTCAGAGACTGAGCCCATGCAGCTGGGAGGTATTCGCATCTCGACTAAGGAGAGGGAACGGAGGATCACCAACCGCCTGTGCCTCTATTGCGGACTTGCTGGACATTTTGTCAATTCATGTCCAGTAAAAGCCAGAGCTCATCAGTAAGCGGAGGGCTACTGGTGAGCGCTACTACTCAGGTCTCTCCATCTAGATCCTGTACTACTATGTCGGTCCATCTACGCTGGACCGGTTCGGATGCTACATGCAGTGCCTTGATAGACTCTGGGGCAGAGGGTTGTTTCATGGACGAAGCATGGGCTCGGAAACATGACATTCCTTTCAGACAGTTAGACAAGCCTATGCCCATGTTCGCCTTAGATGGTAGTCATCTTCCCAGTATCAGATTTGAGACACTACCTTTAACCCTCACAGTATCTGGTAACCACAGTGAGACTATTTCTTTTTTGATTTTTCGTTCACCTTTTACACCTGTTGTTTTGGGTCATCCCTGGCTAGTATGTCATAATCCTTCTATTAATTGGTCTAGTAATTCTATCCTATCCTGGAACGTTTCTTGTCATGTGAAGTGTTTAATGTCTGCCATCCCTCCCGTTTCTTCTGTCCCCACTTCTCAGGAGGAACCTGGCGATTTGACAGGAGTGCCGGAGGAATATCATGATCTGCGCACGGTCTTCAGTCGGTCCCGAGCCAACTCCCTTCCTCCTCACCGGTCGTATGATTGTAGTATTGATCTCCTTCCGGGGACCACTCCTCCTCGGGGTAGACTATACTCTCTGTCGGCTCCCGAACGTAAGGCTCTCGAATATTATTTGTCTGTGTCTCTTGACGCCGGTACCATAGTTCCTTCTTCCTCTCCGGCCGGGGCGGGGGTTTTTTTTGTTAAGAAAAAGGACGGTACTCTGCGCCCCTGCGTGGATTATCGAGGGTTGAATGACATAACGGTTAAGAATCGTTATCCGCTTCCCCTTATGTCATCAGCCTTCGAGATTCTGCAGGGAGCCAGGTGCTTTACTAAGTTGGACCTTCGTAACGCTTACCATCTCGTGCGCATCAGAGAGGGGGACGAGTGGAAAACGGCGTTTAACACTCCGTTAGGGCATTTTGAGTACCGGGTTCTGCCGTTTGGTCTCGCCAATGCGCCAGCTGTTTTTCAGGCATTAGTTAATGATGTTCTGAGAGACATGCTGAACATCTTTGTTTTTGTCTACCTTGACGATATCCTGATTTTTTCACCGTCACTCGAGATTCATGTTCAGCACGTTCGACGTGTTCTCCAGCGCCTTTTAGAGAATTGTCTCTACGTGAAGGCTGAGAAGTGCTCTTTTCATGTCTCCTCCGTTACTTTTCTCGGTTCCGTTATTTCCGCTGAAGGCATTCAGATGGATTCCGCTAAGGTCCAAGCTGTCAGTGAGTGGCCCGTTCCAAGGTCACGTGTCGAGTTGCAGCGCTTTCTAGGTTTCGCTAATTTCTATCGGCGTTTCATTCGTAATTTCGGTCAAGTTGCTGCCCCTCTCACAGCTCTTACTTCTGTCAAGACGTGTTTTAAGTGGTCCGGTTCCGCCCAGGGAGCTTTTGATCTTCTAAAAGAATGTTTTACGTCCGCTCCTATCCTCGTTACTCCTGACGTCACTAGACAATTCATTGTCGAGGTTGACGCTTCAGAGGTAGGCGTGGGAGCCATTCTATCCCAGCGCTTCCAGTCTGACGATAAGGTTCATCCTTGCGCTTATTTTTCTCATCGCCTGTCGCCATCTGAACGCAACTATGATGTGGGTAACCGCGAACTGCTCGCCATCCGCTTAGCCCTAGGCGAATGGCGACAGTGGTTGGAGGGGGCGACCGTTCCTTTTGTCGTTTGGACAGACCATAAGAACCTTGAGTACATCCGTTCTGCCAAACGACTTAATGCTCGTCAAGCTCGTTGGGCGTTGTTTTTCGCTCATTTCGAGTTTGTGATTTCTTACCGTCCGGGTAGCAAGAACACCAAGCCTGATGCCTTATCCCGTCTTTTTAGTTCTTCTGTGGCTTCTACTGATCCCGAGGGGATTCTTCCTTATGGGCGTGTTGTCGGGTTGACAGTCTGGGGAATTGAAAGACAGGTTAAGCAAGCACTCACGCACACTGCGTCGCCGCGCGCTTGTCCTAGTAACCTTCTTTTCGTCCCTGTTTCCACTCGTCTGGCTGTTCTTCAGTGGGCTCACTCTGCCAAGTTAGCTGGTCATCCCGGTGTTCGAGGCACTCTTGCTTCTATTCGCCAGCGCTTTTGGTGGCCGACTCAGGAGCGTGACACGCGCCGTTTCGTGGCTGCTTGTTCGGACTGCGCGCAGACTAAGTCAGGTAACTCTCCTCCTGCCGGTCGTCTCAGACCGCTCCCATTCCTTCTCGACCATGGTCTCACATCGCCCTAGACTTCATTACCGGTCTGCCTTTGTCTGCGGGGAAGACTGTGATTCTTACGGTTGTCGATAGGTTCTCTAAGGCGGCACATTTCATTCCCCTCGCTAAACTTCCTTCCGCTAAGGAGACGGCACAAATCATCATCGAGAATGTGTTCAGAATTCATGGCCTCCCGTTAGACGCCGTTTCAGACAGAGGCCCGCAATTCACGTCACAGTTTTGGAGGGAGTTCTGTCGTTTGATTGGTGCGTCCGTCAGTCTCTCTTCCGGGTTTCATCCCCAGTCTAACGGTCAAGCAGAGAGGGCCAATCAGACGATTGGTCGCATACTACGCAGCCTTTCTTTCAGAAACCCTGCGTCTTGGGCAGAACAGCTCCCTTGGGCAGAATACGCTCACAACTCGCTTCCTTCGTCTGCTACCGGGTTATCTCCGTTTCAGAGTAGTCTGGGTTACCAGCCTCCTCTGTTCTCATCCCAGCTTGCCGAGTCCAGCGTTCCCTCCGCTCAAGCGTTTGTCCAACGTTGTGAGCGCACCTGGAGGAGGGTGAGGTCTGCACTTTGCCGTTACAGGGCACAGACTGTGAGAGCCGCCAATAAACGTAGGATTAAGAGTCCAAGGTATTGTTGCGGCCAGAGAGTGTGGCTTTCCACTCGCAACCTTCCTCTTACGACAGCTTCTCGTAAGTTGACTCCGCGGTTCATTGGTCCGTTCCGTGTCTCCCAGGTCGTCAATCCTGTCGCTGTGCGACTGCTTCTTCCGCGACATCTTCGTCGCGTCCATCCTGTCTTCCATGTCTCCTGTGTCAAGCCCTTTCTTCGCACCCCCGTTCGTCTTCCCTCCCCCCTCCCGTCCTTGTCGAGAGCGCACCTATTTACAAGGTACGTAGGATCATGGACATGCGTTCTCGGGGACGGGGTCACCAATACTTAGTGGATTGGGAGGGTTACGGTCCTGAGGAGAGGAGTTGGGTTCCGTCTCGGGACGTGCTGGACCGTTCACTGATTGATGATTTCCTCCGTTGCCGCCAGGATTCCTCCTCGAGTGCGCCAGGAGGCGCTCGGTGAGTGGGGGGTACTGTCATGTTTTGTCTTATATTGTCTTGTCATTTTGCTTTTCCTTCTGTTCGTTTTCCCCCTGCTGGTCTTTTTAGGTTCGTTCCCCTTTTTCTCTCTCCCTCTCTCTCTCTCTTCTCTCTATCGTTCCGTTCCTGCTCCCAGCTGTTCCTATTCCCCTAATCAATCATTTAGTCTTCCCACACCTGTTCCCTATCTTTTCCCCTGATTAGAGTCCCTATTTCTCCCCTTGTTTTCCGTTTCTGTCCTGTCGGATCCTTGTATATTGTTCACCGTGCTGTATCTTTGTATCGCCCTGTCGTGTCGTGTTTCCCTCAGATGCTGCGTGGTGAGCAGGTGTCTGAGTCTGCTACGGTCAAGTGCCTTCCCAAGGCAACCTGCAGTTTATGATCGAGTCTCCAGTCTGTTCTCGTCATTACGAGTGGAATTGTTCTTTATGCTTTATTTACCGCTCCGATTTGTCTAGGAGTATTGAATATTTACTTTACTGGATTAAAGACTCTGTTTTCGCCAAGTCGCTTTTGGGTCCTCATTCACCTGCATAACAGGTGTACCATGGTCCACATTGAAAAATTGCCAGTGTGTGTCCTGTCTCACACATCATACCAGTAGCACTACACGGTGAAAAGCAGGAAAAGCAGTAGAAAACGCAAATGAGTTAGAATGTAATTAATAAACATAATACATTTTCCAAAGGAGACTGTATATCTGGAGGAATGACTGTGGAGTTAATAAAGGAAACCACAGTGGAAAACCTTTTCATTAAAGCCAAAGGGGACGCAAATGTCAATTGGAGTGTTGACAATGATGACAATATTTACTCATCACGAAACAGATATTTCCTACTGAAGAAGTTAATGATTAATGAAAATCCTCAAAGCAGGTAGGGGATGAAAAAACACACAACTTAGAGAAGGAAATCACCTCTGTCTCCAAGACTTTAACCATGGTCTACTTAAGCAAAAAGGCTTGAGGGGGTGTGTAAATGGCCAATATACCACGGCTAAAGGCTGTTCTTATGCGCAACGCACCTCGGAGTGCCTGGATAATACCCTTAGCCATGGTGTATTGGCCATATACCACAAAGCCCCGAGATGCCTTATTGCTATTAAACGTATTTAGAGCAGGATATGTTTTGTCATACCCGTGGTATGCAGTCTGATAAACCACAGCTGTCAACCAATCAGCATTCAGGGCTCGAACCACCCAGTTTATAATGGTTTATCAACGGTAGGCTACTAATCTAGTCATTTTGTTATTCATCACTTCATGTGTGAAAGTCAATGGATGGATGGATGTACGTGTCCTGATTTGTTTTCCTTACTCATCCTGCATTCCAATCTGCTCAGCATGGTGTGAAGTAAAAGTCAATGGGTTGTCTCACCTTAGGACATGTCACTATGGATGTCCACGTTGAAAGGATAGGTTACATGCCAGGTAATGTATTTTCAACATGAAGTGTTACATAGGGCTGTGACCGTATTACTGCCACACTGGTGGTCACGAATCATGACCGCAGTCAAACTCCACATGACCTTTTAGTCACAGTAAATAGGTTTCTCCAAGCTCTGATGCTGCTGATGGTCATTAGTAGGCTAACCAATTTTTGTAACTGCCTAGTACTCAGCACCCTATTGTCCCACTAATCACTCTGACATCAAAGCAAATGTAATTGAAAATCAAATCAAACACTTAACGAGAGTCCATGAGCTCATGTTGTGCAACATTTCTATAGGCTATGCAATTGCGTGAGAAAATTGAGTGTTGATGGCCTCTATTAAAAAGAGGAGGATCCCATCAGCTTCCTGTAGGCTAGAACTACTATATTTACTTCTCAACGTTCCTAATATTAAGCACATTGTCTCTCTTTACAACAGGAGTGTAGCCTACTTGTCTGGCATGAAAATGAACCTTAGGAAAGCCATCCTTCATTCACTATTTAAGTGCATAGGGTTGACATCTATTGTTTTGCCTTGCCCCCATTTCAAGACAGGTGCATGATAATGGTCCATTCTTAATCAAAGCAAATTTCACATGTATTATTTAGGATATGTAAAGACAAGATTAAATCATGAATAGTCTGATGGGTGACGATATTAGCCTATCACTTGTGAATGATATATTAAGGAAAGACTTTTTCAAATCATAGTCTCACACTTCATGTAGCCTAGCCACAAGTCATATAGGTTTTGATCTCAACTAAACTGGTCAAATAACTTCTTAAAATTAAACACATTAATCCGCTGTGGAGCCTAACTGGTATACACAGGCAGCACATGAGTTTCAAGTTTGGGGAAGATAATTTCCACCATAATAAAGCATTATATGCATAATCATATTTGCGGTTACTTTTGCGAATGTTGTTTTCCGGCTAATTGATTGAATTTTGGAACATTCGTGTTCATAGCCTAAAGCTGTGTGTACATTGTTGTACTTATAATGTGAAGTATCACAACTCAGGATATGACCCAGATGCAGACACAGGAGGCGGATAGTACAGTTATCAATAATCTATTATAACATGGGGCAAAGGGCAGGTCAAGGACAGGCAGAGGTTCGTAATCAGGTCAGAGTCAGGCAGGTGCAGGACGGCAGGCAGGCTCAGGGTCAGGGCACGCAGAATGGTCAGAACCAGGAAAAACTATGAAACAGAACTTGAGAAACAGGAAAACGGGAAAGCATGCTGATAAGACCTGACAAGACAAGACGAACTGGCAACAGACAAACAGAGAACACAGGTATAAATGCTCGGGGATAATGGGGAAGATGGGCGACACCTGGAGGGGAGTGGAGACAAGCACAAAGACAGGTGAAACCGATCAGGGTGTGACATGAAGAAATAGCCTCTTAGCTTATCAACATTTTTAAGCTAAACATTCTGATATATTGCATCAGCCTCATTGCTTACATTTTTTATACTAATCGTTGTATTAATTTAGGATCTATCACATCCCACAACTGTCCCAGTCTATGTTTGGAATATTTATTTCTCACACAGCAGGACAAGGTGATCAATAGAATAGGTCAACTTTTGTACTATGGGGGATAGTAGATTGACTGTTCGTTAGGCCTACTCATCTTGTTGGCTGACAAAAAGTAAATGTGAACAGTTCTTCCAACATCTTCAATATGCACCTCGGAATTCGATAAGGACACACACAGTCATTTCCTCGATGTGTCTGTCTTCACTTGTGGCCTGTGAGAAGGACCCGTGATGCCTGTGTGAAGGACCTGATCACGTGAAGGGCATTGGCTAATAAGAAGCACCACGTGGTGCTTCTGAGCATGCAGCCGGGAGAATGGAATTACAATGATTATATTCAATCCATGGGCACAATTGCCAGTGGCCGCAAAAGGCATGGATTATTTTAGGGAGCATTACGGCCACACAAAGGGGATGCCACCAGAAATTCGAGGCATTATCAAGTACTTGTCAATATGAGAGACTGATCAAGTGTGTGTAGCCTGCGCCAAAAAAGAAAGTAGAGCTCGTGCCTTTTATGCAACTTTTTTCAAATCATCATTAGAGTCGCATCATGCAGCCGTAGAATGTATTAAACATCGAAACATATAGTCCAACATTTGTATAACAACTAAAGGTGCATAAAATAAAGCTTATAGGAGGATCTGTTTCTTTGTTAGCCGCTCAACACAGAAAAGCCGCATGTGCACACTCCCTCAAATCATTTGGAGAAAATAGAATTTATATTTTATTCAGCTATGTTCACTAGTATTCTTTATACTATAAAATAATACCTCAGAATTCTCAGCAAATCTTGTCTGCTAAACTAGTGTAGCCCTCAGCCATATCAGGGCCTAACATAAGGACAACTTGAGAACTGTATTTTTATTTTATTTAACTAGGCAAGTCAGTTAAGAACAAATTCTTATTTACAATGACGGCCTACCCAGAACCTGTAGCCATGGGAGGATGTTATCATTCTGACCGACAGCTGTAAGGATCGACACTGGAGATGAGAAGCGGGTACAGGGAGTGAACACATAGTGATGGAGTCCAGGTGGGTCCAATGAAGCGCAGTTGTGCGTAATGATGGTGACAGGTGTGCGTAGTAACAGGCAGTCTGGCGCCCTCGAGCACCCATGAGAGGGAAGGCGGGAGCAGGCTTTGTCAACAGCAAACATAGCCAACTGGCCCAGTTTATTTAACTGATAATGCCCTCGAAGCCGGTGTTTGAAGGATATATTGGCACAGCTGGAGAACCGTGCCAATATATCCTTCAAACACCGGCTGCGAGGGCATTAGCACTTTTATACAATAGTATATTCAAATAATGATTGACATATTTTCATTAAAAATGTTATTTTGAGGAATTTATTCATACTATTTCATCCTTCCACAAGATATAATCCTGACACAAATCTAGGGTTGTTACTCAAGCCGGCTGGTCGTTCGTTCTATTGGTTCAGTTGCTAGAGACACGACCCGGTCATCCAGTCTTTTTGTTCTGTATGGACGCAACCCAGTCATTCGTTCTAAATGTTCCATCGCCATACTGGCTGGCAGTGTTCTTATCCTTTGTTTGCTAGTTAGCCAACTACGGCTAGCTTACAGTCACATCACAATGCAGCCAGAATAACAGCAAAGTAGCTGCAGTTGTATTTGTTTAAACTGTTTTCTGGTGACATTTATTTTGATACAAACAACAATGAGTTAATGAAGCACAATTTCATCTGGCACAGGAAATGTGCTCCCTCGTCGGGGCACTGTTGTTCATAGGAGCTTGCCAATAACACAGCTAACACAATAACTTCAAATTGAAGCTGGAAAGACTGCAAACCAGCTGCACTTTATTTCCTTCTACCTTTTTTCAATTGACATTTCCTTGTATATATCCATAAAAAGGATCTCAGCTGATTCATGATTTTGACTGGCTGAGAAACGCTGCCTGCCTGTCTGTCTCCCCTGACACTTTCATTACTATGGGACAGCTGGAGTTCAGATTGAAACAATGTTTCAAATGTCGGAGAGACAGACAGCAAGGTTAATACAAATCTCCGCAGTTGTATGCTAAATGTTAGTCTAAAAGAAATGTGAGACAATGTCTACATGCTTTTTACAGCGGCGATCAAGTTTATAAATTGCTTGGCTGGGCTGATGAGACTGTGCATTGCGCAGTCAGATGGAACAGAGTAAATAGACATTTTAACATCATAGGTTAAGTCGGTGGTAACTTGTGGAATAGACACTGGCTGGAATGCGATTTTAACCAATGAGCATTCAGGATTATACCCACCCGTTGTATAAACACCAACATTCATGCCAATAATGCATTCACCCCTATCTTCAAGAGATATACCAACCCCCATCGTGTGGTTCCTGCTTTCCTCCATGTACATCTGAAACATCTTGCACTGATACACTATAAACACTCATCTTTGACAGATGTGAGAGGCCTTTTCATCAGTATGCTGCTAGCTATATAACTACCTACCTGTAGCAATAATCAGTCTTCTATTGTAGCTGCAGATTTATAATGTCATTGTTATCTAACCCAGATAGCCTTAACCGCACAGCTAAACTGCATGAGACCTGTCTTTCAATAATAATGCATCAACCCAAATCAGCCATCATGTGACTGTGGCAAATGAGAACAATAATCAGTGAAACTTGATGGATATACTGTATCTGCATGGCTTTAATATAATGATTATTATTGCTTATTGGCCAAGTAAGGTGATTGTTCAGATTGTTCAGATCCAGTCTTCATCATCTGCACTGTTCAATAAATACCACCTATTTTTGGGCCTGATCCTCTGACTCCATCTTAACTGTTGCTGGTCCAAGCCCATCTAACTATTGTACACCTACCTAATATTGCGCGCTGCCTTTACACATTCTTACTGAGCTCAGCTTTCACTTATTGCTGTTTAGGTATTATAAAGGAGTGCTATAGAAGCTGATACTCTGGGTAAAGTAGGGTAGCCTATGTGGGAGCGGTGTGAAAATAAAATCTTGGCCTGCCTGATAACAGTGTATCTAAATGATTTGCAGGGCAGCTTGTGCCAATATGAGATTTTGGTTGGACTTTATTTCGGTTAGTTCTATACGACCATACCTTACCTAGGCCAGTGCTTGCTCCAAACAGTAGCCCGAATGAATATAGAAAATGCATCTTAGATTCACACAGTACACTGGGTAACAGTACGGTCATGTAACACTATGGGGCAGTAGAGTACAAGTCTTAACAAGATTCAACATACAGTCCCAAAACAATAATATTACTATATTTATGAGCAGGCTACAAAGCGGAATTGCCTTTAGCAAAGTTAGAGTGAACTGTAATGCAGTCGAAAATGCCTTCAGTAAAATAGTTTAACCTGAGTTACGATGTAATTAAATGGGCATGATACATTTCCCAAAGGTGACTGTATACAGTGCCTTCAGAAAGTATTCACAATACCTTTGACTTTTTCCACATCTAGTTGTAACAGCATGAATCTAAAACCGTTTAAATTGAGATTTTTTTTCCCACTGGCCTAAACACAATACCCCATAATGTCAAAGTGGAATTGTGTTTTTCAAAACTTGACTAATTAAGTCAAAATGACAAGTGGAAATGTCTCGAGTCAATAAGTATTTAACCCCTTTGTTATGGTAAGCCTAAATAAGTTCAGGTGTAAATAGTTGCTTAACAAGTGACAAAATAAGTTGCATGGACTCACTCTGTGTGCAATAAAAGGGTTTAACATGATTTCTGAATGACTACCTCATCTCCGTACACCACACATACAAGTATCTGTAAGGTTGAGCAGTGAATTTCAAACACAGATTCAACTATAAAGACCAGGGAGGTTTTCCAATTACTCGCAAAGAATGACATCTATTGTTAGATGGGTAAAAAAGCAGACATTGAATATCTCTTTGAGCATGGTGGTTATTAATTACACTTTGGTCCCAGTCACTACAAAGATACAGGTGTCCTTCCTCAGTTGCGGGAGAGGAAGGAAACCACTCGGGGATTTCACCATGAGGTCAATGGTGACTTTAAAACAGTTGCAGAGTTTAATGGCTGTGATAGGAGAAAATGGATTAACAACATTGTAGTTACTCCACAATATTAACACAATTGACAGAGTGAAAAGAATGAAGCCTGAGGAGAATAAAAATGTTCCAAAACATGACTAATATTTGTAACAGCATGCCCACACTAATACTGCAAAAGAATGTAGCAAAGCAATTTGCTTTTTGTCCTGAATACAAAGTGTTATGTTTGGGGGAAATCCAATAAAACACATTACTGAGTACCAGTCTTCATATTTTCAATCATAGTGGTGGCTGCATCATGTTATGAGTATGCTTGTCATCGTTTACGGACTGGGAGGTTTTTCAGGATAAAAAAATAAACAGAATGGAGCTAAGCACAGTCAACATGCTAGAGGAAAACTTGGTTCAGTCTGCTTTCCAACCAGACACTGGGAGATGAATTCAAACTTTCAGCAGGACAAATACCTAAAACACAAGTTAATTATACACTGGAGTTGCTTACCAAGATGACTTTGAAGGTTCCTGAGCGGCCTAGTTACAGTTTTGACTTAAATTGTCTTGAAAATCCATGGCATGGCTTGAAAACCAACTAGACAGAGTTTTAAGAATTTAAAAAAATAATAATATGTATATATTGTAACAATGCAGGTGTGCAAAGATCTTAGAGACTTACCCAGAAAGACTCACAGCTGTAATCACTGCCTGTAACGGCGTTCGTTTGTCGAAAGAGAGTCGGACCGAAAATGCGGCGTGGTGGTTACTCATGTCTTTAATGAAACAAATGACGATACATGAAATAACTTAATAAATACAAAAAAACAACAAACGGAACGTGAAAACCTAATACAGCCTGTCTGGTGAACAACTACACAGAGACAGGAACAATCACCCACAAAATACACAGTGAAACCCAGGCTACCTAAATACGGTTCCCAATCAGAGACAACGAGAATCACCTGACTCTGATTGAGAACCGCCTCAGGCAGCCAACCTATGCTACACCCCTACTCAGCCGCAATCCCAATGCCTGCAAAAAAAAACCAATATGAAACACAACATTTAAACCCATGTCACACCCTGGCCTGACCAAATAATTAAGGAAAACACAAAATACTATGACCAAGGCGTGACACTGCCAAAGGTGATTCTAACTTGATGCAGGGGTGTGAATACTTATGTAAATGTGATATCTGTATTTCATTTTCAATCAATTTGCAAACATTTCCAAAAACATGTTTTCACTTTGTCATTATGGGGTATTGCGTGTAGATGGGTGAAAACAATTCTATCCGTTTTTTATTCAGGCTGTAACAACTAAATGTTGAATAAATCAAGGGGTATGAATACTTTCTGAAGGTACGGCATGTAAGAGTGGTTGAGTGAGTGGGAGTAGGAGTAGGTGCATAGAGTCTCTTGAAAAGCAGCTGTGACGAGTCAGTGAACTTGGTTATCAATCAAGTCATGTCAGATCAGTGATTATTTCTTTATATATAGCCTATGACATTTCATCATCATGGATCTAATTAGGCCTATACTGATACAGAACAAAATTATAAACACATCATGCAATAATTTGGAAGATTTTACTGAGTTAAAGTTCATATAACGAAATCAGTCAATTTAAATAATATAAATTAGACACTAATCTATTGATTTCACATGACTGGGCACCGGCACAGCCATGGGTGAGCCTGGGAGGGCATTGGCCCACCCAGTAGGGAGCCAGGCCCAGCCAATCAAAATGAGTTTTCCCCCGAGAAAAGGACTTTATTACAGACAGAAATACTCCTCAATTTCATCAGCTGTCAGGGTGACTGGTCTCAGACGATCCCGCAGGTGAAGAATATAGATGTGGAGGTTCTGGCCTGGCTTCGTTACACTTGGTCTGCGGTTGTGAGGCCAGTTGGACATACAGCCAAAATCTCTAAAATGACATTGGTAGAGAAATCAACATTTCTGCCAACAGCTCTGGGGGAGATCCCTGCAGTCAGCATGCCCATTCCGCTCTCCCTCAAAACTTGAGACATCTGTGGCATTGTGTTGTGTGACTGTGCCTTTTAGAGTGGCCTTGTATTGTCCCCAGCACAAGGTGCAGCTGTGTAATGATCATGCTGTTTAATCATCGTCTTGATATGGCACACGTGGATGGATTATCTTGGCAAAGGATAACTGCTCACTAACAGGGATGTAAACAATTTTGTGCACAACATTTGAGATAAATAAAGTTTTTGTGCATATGGAACATTCCTGCAATCTTTTATTTCAGCTCATGTAACATGGAAGCTTCGCATGTTGCTTTAAAAATGTTTCAGTATATATAGATCAATGATTATTTAGAAAAAGGGAAAATCACCCCATGAATACATTCAAACAGGCAGGAGTGATCCTCTTGAGTTGCCTCTCCTTCCACAGACACATTTGTGTAAGATCCCTGTTTCATTCCTCCCACCGTGGTTGGATAGGCCTATAATTTACTTGCCCAATAGACTACTATTAGCCTACAGGTTGGGGTTTTCAATAGAGTCGGCCGCTAAAGGAAACATACACACGCATAGCCCCTGGTCTCCAGGATCCCAAGATAGTTGTCATAGAGGGGATATACTACTCTCAGTAAAGCACTATGGATAAAGTCATGAATTAATAGTTGTCATTATTCACAGATTTTTTTGGTTCCCTCATATTCTGAACATCCATATGCTGTAAGATTCTCTAACCTAATGTATGGCAGCTTTGCCGTTTCTATTCAGTTACCACATTATACACACCTTGCTGCTCCTGTCATTTGTCAAAGACAGGACTGGCAATGAGCGGATTGTTAGCTAAAAGACTGGTACCCAGTGTATGTAGGCTATGCAAGGTGTTTGCCTACGCTACGCAGCAAAACATTGTAATGACCTCGGCGGGCAGACTGACAGGGAATCAACCCCAGGTCTCTTCGGAGTCAGTGAGAGTGCAAAGATAGTTGGGTTTTCTCATAACGTACCATGGCCGTTGGAAGAGTGTATGCCTGTAGTCGAAGTTGCCAGGGGGAAACTGTGTGTGTGTGTACTGAAACCTGTTTGAACACGTTATTGGATCATTAGATTGATAAGCGTGCATGCGTGCCCAGTGACGCCTGTTTGAACGAGTGTATTAGATCATTAGATTGATGGCTGTTTGTTTTGCACCTACTTTTTTTTAACCTCCAACACACACACACACACACACACACACACACACACACACACACACACACACACACACACACACACACACACACACACACACACACACACACACACACACACACACACACACAACCCATTTGTCTCCACCTTCAGAAAATATCACACCCCTTGCCTTTTTCCACATTTTGTTGTGTTACAGCCTGAATTTAAGATGGATTAAATCAAGATGTTTTGTCACTGGCCTACACACAATACCCCATAATTTTTTACAAATGAATTAAAAATGAAAAGCTGAAGTGTCTTGACTTAAGTATTCAACACAAGTTAAGGCAAGCCTAAATCAAATGTACTTCAACTTTATTCTCGAAATATATATGTTTTTTAAGTACAATCCATGTGAAGAAAAAAATCCAAGTACTACCACCCAACACTCTTTATTTATTTGTTCTCTTCACTTGGCCCTAATACTTTCCACAGAGAAGTAGCTCTTTGGACCTAATGCCAAGACATTTAGGAGATAGGGGCTTAAAGTTGACCCATTTTCCGTACCCCACCCTACCATGAGATATCCATGTCATCATCACGGGAAAACATAAAAGGTTGTGTTTGATATCATTTAAAAGCTTACGAACAGGGGTTGTCAAACGATTATATCATTTATTAACCTCAATTATCAAACAATTCATAAACTTCTATTATAATATAGATGTTTGCATATGTTGTAGTGTAGGCCCTATTTTGCATAATGGAGGTGTTTGAGTTGTGCCCGCCATCGGTTGAGACACAACCAACACAGCATGCTCTTAAATGCAGAGTGGGTGTCATTTCAGTCATAGACATGAGGACTGGGGAGTTTTTCAGGATATTTTTCAGTATATTTTCAGTGGGTCTGTGACAAAGGAAGGTCGGGCTGTAACAATGGTGAGGTGTGAGTGTCAGGATAATTACATGCCATGTCTCAGGCTGAACACATTGGTAGTCAAAACTCTAGTCTCCACCGAGTGTTGTTAACACCCCATGGTTCCCCTTATCAAACAGTCAGTGGAGAAACCAACTTTTGAGTGTTAAGAGGTAAAACACGTATGAATATTGTCCGTTTCTATTTTGAAAGCAATCGTGAAATGACAAATAGTTGACAAATAGATTATCCACTTCTCAAATATGGCCAAATGATGGCAACGAGAAGTGTATTCTAAGGTGAGCGTGGCTTGAGCCTTGCTACTCTAATGCTGATGTCTTTCCCCCCTCCAGTTCCAGGGGATGGTGTGGCTGCCCCTAACACTACTGAAATGGACCCTGGGACAGAGCCCTCACAACTGTCTCAAAGCGCCACGGACTCTGAGGAACCCTCAATGACATTCTTCACCATTGAGTACGGTGGGTTGGGAAATGTTACATTCCCAGCAAGAAACCAAAAATGGCACTCAAACAGAAGAGGAAACTAACAAAGTCAATAACAACCAAACGAAACAGGTGGGGTTTTAGGAGGGGTTCTGAAAGACACTTATGGGGGTGTCCACTTAAAGCTGACTAGCAACAAGTGGAACGTAGAAGACACCCACTAAATTTGCCCAAGAAGAGGCAAACAAAAGAAAAAACACACACCAAACTTAAAGACAGGAAGTAAACCAAAAAGGTGGAGCAAAACAAAAATCAGACAAAGGAATGTTTTTAGCGCCTTAAGATCAAGATGACGAGCCATTTCCATACCAGGCGGGGATGCAACCGGTCAGGATGTTCTCGATGGTGCAGCTGTAGAACCTTTTGAGGATCTGGGGACCCATGCCAAATCTTTTCAGACTCCTGAGGGGGAAAAGGTTTTGTCGTGCCCTCTTCACAACTGTCTTGGTATGTTTGGAGCATGATAGTTCGTTGGTGATGTGGACACCAAGGACCTTGAAACTCTCGACCCGCTCCACTACAGCCCCATCGATGCCAATGGGGGTCTGTTCGGCCCGCCTTTTCCTGTAGTGCACAATCAGCTCCTTTGTCTTGCTCACATTGAGGGAGAGGTTGTTGCCCTGGCACCACACTGCCAGATCTCTGACCTCCTCCATATAGGCCGTCTCATCATTGTCGGTGATCAGGCCTACCACTGTTGTGTTGTCAGCAAACTTAATGATGGTGTTAGAGTTGTGTTTGGCCACGCAGTCGTGGGTGAACAGGGAATACAGGAGGGGACTAAGTACACACCCCTGTGGGGCCCCAGTGTTAAGAATCAGCGTGGCAGATATGTTGTTTCCTACTCTTACCATCTGGGGGTGGACCGTCAGGAAGTCCAGGATCCAGTTGCAGAGGGAGGTGTTAAGTCCCAGAGTCCTTAACTTAGTGATGAGCCTCATGGGCACTATGGTGTTGAACGCTGAGCTGTAGTCAATGAACAGCATTCTCACATATGTGTTCCTTTTGTCCAGGTGAGAAAGGGCAGTGTGGAGTGCGATTGAGATTGCATCATCTGTGGATCTGTTGGGGTAGTATGTGAATTGGAGTGGGTCTAGGGTGTTCGAGAGGATGCTGTTGATGTGAGCCATGACCAGCCCTTCAAAGCACTTCATGGCCACGGGCGGTAATCATTTAGGCAGGTTACCACCTCAGACATTTTGGGCATCAGCAGATTGAATCTGAAATACATAAAGAACAAATACATACAAATAGACAATTAATTGCTGTCCAAAATAAACTATATTAGATATGACACATTTTATCAGTGCATAAAACATTGAAACATGATGTTACCAATTGTAACCGTGTTTGTTGTTATTTACTGGACATTATATATTGATGATGACTTTTGGAGTACTTAGCATAGTAATCTAGAGCCACTACCTGTACCAGGTGCTGGACACGCCCCTGGTAACCACGCAGGAAGTGAGCCAGTGCACGCAATAGGTATAACGGATTTCCAATATGCAGCGTGGTTATTGTTAAGCATCTTTAATAAAGACGAAAACGTAAACACTATACAATTACAAAATAAGAAAACGTGGCAAAACCGAAACAGTCCTAACTGGTACAGAGAACACAGAGACAGGAAACAATCACCCACAAAATACCCAAAGAATATGGCTGCCTAAATATGGTTCTCAATCAGAGACAACGATAAACACCTGCCTCTGATTGAGAACCACTCCAGGCAACCATAGACTTACCTAGAACACTAAACTGAACACAACCCCATTAATCTACAAAAAAACCTAGATAAGACAAAACACATAAATCACCCATGTCACACCCTGGCCTAAACAAAATAATAAAGAAAACACAGAATACTAAGGTCAGGGCGTGACAATAGGTGTCCTACCAATTCTGGTGTTCAAGAGCCTGGGGGCTGTTTACCAGGTTTTCCCTGTTCAGTGGGCTGGTGTGGTGGAAGGTGTAGAGCCTACTGAGGAGGTCTTCTACTTTCTGAAACACCACGTTGGACCGCATGGCATCAGAAAAGGTCAGTTCAAGGCGGTGTGCCATACGGTGGATGCCGATGATGTTAGGCCCTGTCCCCCTTCAGCCAGCTGACCACACCATTCTTGGCTCCAGTCATCACAGCAGCTCCATCTGTTACCAGAGCGACCAACTTGCTCCCCCACTCATCACACACCCACTCCAAGATGGCACTGATGGAGTTGCTTATATGTGCCGCGTCTGCCTTCTCCACCGACTTGCTGCCAACAAACTTCGACTCGATCTTGCCCTTGGGACAGAATCTGACAAACTAACTCCACCTCTTTCACAAAACTGTCTGTGGCGCCATCTGACATGGAGAGAAATGTTCTCTCCACCTCTGCAATATGGTGCATAAACTCTTTGGCCTGCTTCTCATTTTTATATGTTGAGCCCACAGCGAGTCCTTTTTTTCTCTCATTCAAACTGCAAAAAATCCAACATCAAACATCAAATTAATTTAATAATAATTAAATATACAATCCAATATCCAATATAGCTGGCAGTTGATTGTGCTAAATTAGCCTTCTACCCTTTGTTTACTTAAGGATCAACACTATAAGGCTGGTAAAGTCAATTGTGTCCCAATGCTTTAAAATGAACAGCATCTGGAGACAAACATTAAAATAGAATGTTACAGAGCCATAGGAAAGCATGGAGATCCATGTCAGCATCAGTAGGCCTATCATTTTATGATATTTATATTTTTATGATATTTATACACTTTGAGGTGAACCAAAGCTTATCAAGAGCTGAGAAATATCCTACAATACTGGACCACGTCTGCAAAATAGACTTGAAAAATATAGCTACAAAAGTACTAGTTTAGCTACAAGAGTAACAACATTTACACTTACTCACACATCCACTCGAAGTCAGAAAGTGGTCTCGCCTTCTTGACAATGGCATGTACAGTCCTAAACAGTATCTTCATCTTCGTGCTTGTCTGCTCTGATGTTTCCATTAGTGCTCAGAGGGTGTCAAGAAGAGAGGCCAGGACACAAAGACACGCAGGCAATGTGACACTTGTTGTGTTCATGGTCACAAATGTTCTCCAACTTCATAATTTTAATCCCGATGACAAATTAGTTGTTTCTGCTTTTATCTTTAGCATACTGGCGACACGCAGAACTACTTATCACCACAAAACGTTATTTTTCTCACAAAACGTTATTCTTTGATGTGATTCGTCCTTTTCGTGTGTGGGTTTTTGTTTCAAAGGTTGGCTTACTCCAGATAAATGTCTCCACATAACAGCTATTAAATGAACAGTAGCTAGCAGCAGACCCGTGGCAAGTGAGCGATGTTGAGTAGCTTGATGTCCCGTATGGTAAACAGTGCCATGAAACTAGGAGCACTAGAGATGGTCTGTGGCTGGCAAACATGCGTAATTTCCCTCAAACCAGCATGCCAGATATTTTAATACATGACTATTTTGGCAGATAGGCTTCTGAGATTTACTCGACCAAAAGAAAATCTAACCGCATTTTGCGGTCGGCGGGTGTTAATTTCGGACCCTGCCAGTAGGCTAGGCCTCACTCCAACGACAACGGAACTAGAAATAAGATCAGACTCGAGTTCCACATTATACAATGGAACTTCCATGCAACCCATCTCCACGCCTTGTATTAACACACTGTAGCCACTTTCTGAGGTGTCAGACAAAGGCAAAACACCCTCCAGACCACCGATCAAAAAGACAAGCTTGTTCCCCTGCGAACGCAACATGACCTTGTGATTCTGTCTTTCGTAATTTACGGAGATGTAGTCTGAATGCCTCTGGGACCAACTCGTAAGCCCGAAGGATAACAACTTTATCAAAATCTGAAATCTGGTCAAGAGATAAAGCGACGTACACTTTTTGAAATTTTGCCACAAGACCACCTTGGAGGAGCAGTGACCAAATATCACGTGGCCATTTTAGGGATGTGGAAATCCTCTCAAACAAAGTAAAATATACATCCAATCGTGAAAGTCAGGTGTAACGTTTCTGGGTTTGCATTGAGCATACCTTCAAATGAAAACAAAAGCCAAACAAAGAGCAAAACACACCTCTCTGCCCAGATTGACTGTGGGGCCTTCTACTCCTTCACTTATCCACCATAGGGTGGCGCTAGTGAAGAGAATCCCAGAGTTTGAAAGACCTTTACATGAGGGTCCAGAAGCTTGCTACAGTTTAAAAATGTTTGTTGAGTCTGAACTGTTTTCTGTGAGTTTGTCCATCTGTGTGTGTGTTGTATAGAGTTTGGCTGGAAATTGACCATGCTGGTGCTGAGCTCCCTGGCTCTGGCGCTGGGGACTGTCATACTCATCCTCAACATCCACCACAACAGGTGAGAACCTGCACACTGCTGTCTGCTCCCCTGTACCACTACTGGTCCACTAACAAGGGGACTAATGGAAATGTAGCTTGTCAGTAACACTATCCATGAACAGTATTAGTCCTACTACATTCTGAATTCCATTGAAGTTCCCCCTGAATGTGAATTATGCTCCAAAGATTGTTGATGACCCTGTAGTCAGTAAGATTTTTTTTCTCAAATGTTTCTTAAATAACCCAGAACTACAACTGCATTACAAACTACTTTTTAAAACTACTATACCCACAACTGCCCACACTCACTTGCAAATTTACAAATGAGAACTAGATGGTAATTTTCCATGAAGAAAACTCGGTGTGACTTGTGTCTGTGTGTAACTACAAATACATGGTTTCCATCTCCCAGGAAGAAGAAGGTTGTGTGTGTGCTGGCGTTTTACACTCCTACGGGGGTATTGAGTCAGCCGGGGGAACCCTCACCCCGCTGTTCGACCACAACTGTTACCTGGCTGAAAGAAGGACAACTGTGTCCGTGTGTGTGTCTTTGTGCCTGTGTGAAAGAAAAGATAAACAAATGGAATCTGAGAATCTATTGTAAAATCTGAGAGGTACCCAGTGAGCACACGCATCTCAATGCATTGCATTTCAATATTCGGTTCCACAAGAAGTTTATTGATGTGGTTATGTTACATTTTCAACACGCGCACCTCATGGAATGTCTGGAAAGCACTGAGTTCCCTCAGAAGTATCTGGCCAAACTGAGATGAAAGGTAGCAAAGAAGTCCTGCTAGAAGATATAGCTGGGCCTGGTTGAAGTATCGTTACGTTATAGTACAAACCCCAGATGAACTGGACAAACAGCCTTTCCCTCTAACGGATACATTTTTCATATACATTCGCAAAAGTATTCAGACCTCTTCACTTTTTACATGTGTTTTACGTTATAGCCTTGTTAAATAAATGTTTTTCCTCATCGATCTGCACCCAATACCCCATAATGACAACAGGTTTTTGGAAATGTTTGCAAATGTATTCCAAAAAAAGAAAAGAAAAAAAGAAATACCTTATTTATGTAAGTATTCAGACCGTTTGCTATGAGACTTGAAATTGAGCTCAGGTGCATCCTGTTTCCATTGATCATCCTTGAGATGTTTCTACAACTTGATTGGAGTCCAGCTGTGATAAATGTAATTGATTGGACATGATTTGGAAAGGCACACACCTGTCTATATAAAGTCCCAGCCATGAGGTCGAAGGAATTGTCCATAGAGCCCAGAGACAGGAATGTGTCGAGGCAAAGATCTGGGGAAGGGTACCAAAACATATCTTCAGCATTGAAGGGCCCCCAAGAACACAGTGGCCTCCATGAACAATCGGGGGAGAAGGGCCTTGGTTAGGGATGTGACCCGATGGTCACTCTGACAAAACTCCAAAGTTCCTCTATGGAGATGGGAGAACCTTCCAGCTGGACAACCATCTCTGCAACACTCCACCAATCAGGCCTTTATGGTAGAGTGGCAAGACAGAAGCCACTCCTCAGTAAACGGTACATGACAGCCTGCTTAGAGTTTGCCAAAAGGCACCAAAAGACTTTCAGTCCATGAGAAACATGATGAAACCAATATTAAACTTTTTGGCCTGAATGCCAAGCGTCACGTCTGGAAGAAACCTGGCACCATCCCTACAGTGAAGCATGGTGGTGGAAGCATCATGCTGTGGGGATGTTTTTCAGCGGCAGGGACTGGGAGACTAGTCAGGATCGAGGGAAAGATGAACAAAGCAAAGTCTGGAGAGATCCTGCTTCGGAGTGCTCAGGACCTCAGACTGTGGCTTGGAAGGTTCACCTTCCAAGCACACATCCAAGACAACGCAGGAGTGGCTTCGGGACAAGTCTCTGAATGTCCTTGAGTGGCCAAACCAGAGCCCGGACTTGACCCCGATCTAACATCTCTGGAGAGACCTGAAAATAGCTGTGCAGCGATGCTCCCCATCCATCCTGGCAGAGCTTGAGAGGATCTGCAGAGAAGAATGGAAGAAACTCCGCAATTACAGGTGTGCCAAACTTGTAGTGTCATACCCAAGAAGACGTGAGGCTGTAATTGCTGTCAAAGGTGCTTCAACATATTACTAAGTAAAGTGTCTGAGTATGTATGTAAATGTAATATTTCTTTTTTTTAAATACATTTGCAAACATTTCTAACAACCTGTTTTTGCTCTGTCATTATAGGGTATTGTGTGTAGATTGATTGACAAAATGTGGAAACAGTCAAGAGGGTCTGAATACTTTCCCCTGCTCTGTATAAGACATCGCTACAGTAACAGGTCGATAGCAAAAATTCGGACAATTAAAGAAAGTGGAGCTTCTGAAGCTTGGAATTCTGCTCCCGCATAGAATGTTCTGTTTTGTTTCCCTGACAACAATAAATGTTGCTGATTGAATTTTTAGGCCTTAAGGCTATCAATTTCATAATATAATTTCCAAAATTCGAGAAACATGCAACCCACTGAAGATTTGGAGATGAAAATGGATCCATTATTCGTCATTTTGCCTTTGCTTTCCCAATCTCAGTCTTTTTTTCTTTCTCGAGTGCATTACCTTCAAGCGTCCAACAATGTGCAGTTAAGGAACAGAAGATGTGCATTCTTTAATACAAAGAGAACACAACTTTTTTTACTTTACTTTTTCATAAAACTGCATTGTTGGTTAAGGGCATATACAGTAGGTTAAGCGTTACACTGTAAGGTCTCCTGTTGTATTCGGTGCACGTGACAAATAACATTTGATTGGATTTCATACCTACAAGCTGAATTAGAGGAGGAAGATGATTTACATAAATATGACTGCATTAACCTGTGGTCTGACGTCGGAAAGGTCATTTGAATACCTCGCATCCCTGTTTCTCCCCTTACATTGAAAAGCAGAACACCAGATGGAGAAATGCCATCGGCTATTAGAAGCACATAGCCGTTGTGTTGTGGTGGCTCACAACTACTTGCGAATATCGGACCTTGGCAACTCTCGTTGGCATTGGCATATCAGCATCAGGTGGTCTAGCGCACAAAGTCTGTAGGGTGGTAAATTATATAATGTACAAAACATACATCAATGGCCTCCCGAGTAGTGCAGAGGTCTAAGGCACTGCATCCCAGTATTGCGGCCGTGCCTGGAAGTCCCATAAGGGCTGCGCACAATTGGCCCAGCATCGTCCGATTTAGGGGAGGGTTTGGCCGGGAGGCGTCTTTACTTGGCCCATTGCGCTCTAGCTGCTCCTTGTGGCGGGCCGGGCACCTGCAAGCTGACTCCAGTCGTCAGTGCAACGGTGTTTCCTCCTGACAGGTTAAGTGAGCGGGTCATTTTTCGGGAGGGCAGATGACTCGACCTTCATCTATCCTGAGCCCGTTTGGGAGTTGCAGCGATGAGACAAGATTGTAATCACGAAACTGGGTAGAAAAAGGGGGTAAATAAAATATACTAATTAAACATAGATCAAATTGCCAACAGGTATTCAACTTGATAGAACCATAGTAGGGTTCCAGAGAAGAGGCTTTCCTATGTGTGCCGGTACTATAGATGGCAAACACATACCAATTATTACCCCTAAAGAAAATCAGGCTGATTATTACAACAAAAAAAAGGATGGCACTCAATCGTACTCCCACATATTGGTAAGCAACTACTATTCACTATTATTCACTCAATACACAATATTATTACTGGTTATGTTAACAACCATATCAATCACACTCATTCATATTGAGTCATATTGGCAAAATGTCAATACTCATATAAACAAATTGCTAAATATTGAAAGATTAATATATATGTTCAAATATTTTGCAAGGTTAGCCTATGTTACAGTGATACAACTGTAATTGTATACAATATATATTCACAGATACTTATGTTGGATGGCCTGGCAAGACCCACGATGCAACAGTACTTCTTAACTCTGATTTGTACATTTTGGCAGAGGAACATCGCCACAGTTACCTTTTCCCACAGGAGGTTGGGGATTATTACTGGGCTTTGTGCTTACTGTATAAGTTTGAAGTTTTAATGGCACGTGCACAAGTGCAATGCCACGTGCACAAGTAGTAGCTTAGTTAGACTGCTGGTCTCTGATCCCACGTATCATCTTATGCCTTTGTGCCCTTGAGCAAGGCATTTAACCCCTCATATCTACAGGTGTTGGGAAAGGCAGAAGACAAATTCCCGTTCCAACCAATGGACGATATAGCATGCATTTTAGGCGGGTTAAATGGGGGAGGACTGGTAGCCTACCTGAAAATAACTAGTCACTAAGCAAAATTGATGGAGTAGCCAGCTTGATTATCACATCTTTTGTTTCGCTTCATGTATTACTTATATATCATCTGCAGCAAATGTTAGAAAAGGCCTAATGGCATTGATGTCTCTGTGAGTCTGTGGTCAGTCACATAACAAGAGATGCCAGTAAACACAGATCCTGAACACGCTCAACCCACCATGCTCAGCCTGCACACACACCGTAATAGTTTCATTTGACTCCTTTTTATTTTAAATGAACTGTCTCGTGTCTTGAGAACTACTCCAGGATAAAATATTCACATTGTCTCGTTTCATTCAGATAGTTGTATGAAATCTAGAAATATCTAGTAACATTAAACATTAAAAACAAACAATTAGAAGAGGAGAAGTGTCACGCCCTGACCTTAGAGATCCTTTTTATTCTCTATGTTTGGTTAGGTCAGGGTGTGACTTGGGTGGGAAATTCTATGTTTTCTTGTTTCTTTGTTTTTGACCGAGTGTGGTTCCTAATCAGAGGCAGCTGTCTATCGTTGTCTCTGATTGGGAATCATAATTAGGCAGCCTGTTTTCCAGGTTGTGTGATCTTGTTTTCTGTTTAGTTGCTGTTGCCTTACAGAACAGCGTGCATTTTTTTGTCTTTGTTATTTTGTTTGGTGTCATCAATAAAAATACGAGGTACGCCTACCACGCTGCGCCTTGGTCTCCTACTACCAACGAGAGCCGTTACAAGACGATTGATTACTTACGTTGTAGCTATAAATTGAGGCTACTCGTACATCTCATGTTTATATTGTTATTTTCAGATAGTTTAAACCTCCTGTGGTCCTGGGGGTCAGCGTGACCCAACCGCTGAGCCAGCCAGCCAACCAGCCAGCACTAGCAAGGTGTGTGTGTTATTGTGTGTACCGTGTGCGGTGTCTCCCCCCGCTGCGCCGTGGTCCTGGTGGTCAGAGTGACCCAGGCCCTGAGTTTCGAGGCTCCCCCCGCTGCGCCGTGGTCCTGGGGGTCAGCGTGACCCATCTGCTCAGCCAGCCAGCCAGCACTAGCAAGGTGTGTATGTTATTGTGTGTACTGTGTGAATTGGGGACTCCCCCGCTGGGCTCGACCCAGCCAGGGCTACACACGTCCAGACATGCCCCGCTGTGTGTGTGTGTGTGTCAGAGGACAGCCCAGTGGTGCATGGGTGAACTGCACACATGGCTACACACGCGACAAGGGCGCGACAGGGGCCTCGTCTATTCACGTCGTCTCTAGCGTAAGCTGGCCATAGAAAGGATACTGATATTGACATCGGAACACAAAGTCATCATTACCCCCCGTGCCGCGTGCTCTCCCCCGCTGCTGCTCAGTGGACCCAATCGGTGGACCCGAGCCACCATGGCCATGCATTTCACCGCAGTGCATCCACTGCAGCATCTCCCCCACACCGAAGTGGTGTCAGCACTCATCAAAGTCCTACAGGGTGCTACGGTGGCTCGTGATCAACAACCCGAGGAGCCCGCCGCTGCCCCACGCGCTGCCCCGGCCGCTGCCCCGTGCGCTGCCCCAGCCACCGGGGCTAGTAAGAGGAAGAGTTGTCAGCTCTGCCCACCGAAGAAGGATTCCAAGACACTCAAGGTGTGCTGCAGGTGTAAGAAATACATCTGCAAAGGATGTTCACACGCATACTGTCACACTTGCGCCCATTGGGCCTTTAGCCAATACGGGACAGGGTGACCCGGAGGACGCGGGGTCTAGACACAATACGAGGACGACGGGAGGGTTATTAACAAATCTAGTTATATCTTGTAACATTAAACATTAAAACATTAACAAAAAAATATTAATCAATTGAACAGCAGAATAATTATTATTTAAGTACTAGTACATGTATTCTATGTTGTGTTTGTTAAGTAAATTACATTATCCATCCGGACCTTTGCCAACTAGGAAATTTGTGTGAACGGGCCTTCTCAAATAGTATTTGAGTACTCCTGGCATAGACCATGGATACAGTACATTACAGGATTTTTTTAAAGCACTGTCTTTTCAATTACGACATGTAAGCTAATCGCCTAATGTTGTTTCTGATTACTTATTCTTCTATCAATTATAGTGAATATGACAGCAATAGGCTACCATCCAGAAAGGATTAGTAGTAGTTAATAGTTAGTTAATGGTTGAAAGTAGTAGTATTTAGCAGAGGTGTGGACTCGAGTCACATGACTTGGACTCGAGTAACAAATATGATGACTTGCAACTCGACTTTGACTTTAACACCAATGACTCGTGACTTGACTTGATACCCTGTCTATTTACCACCACAAATGGATGCTGGCATTAAGACCGCACGCAATGAGCTGTATAAGGCCATAAACAGACAGGAAAACATGCATCCAGAGGAGGCGGCTCTCGAGAGCATCCTGACTGGTTGCATCACTGCCTGGTATGGCAACTGCTCGTCCTCCAACCCCAAGGCACTACAGAGGGTAGTGCGTACGGCCCAGGACATCACTGGGGCCAAGCTTCCTGCCATCCAGGACCTCTATAACAGGCGGTGTCAGAGGAAGGCCCTAAAAATGGTCAAAGACTCCAGCCACCCTAGTTATAGATTGTTCTCTCTGCTACAGCACGGCAAGCGGCGCCAAGTCTAGGTCCAAAAGGCTTCTTAACAGCTTCTACCCCCAAGCCGTAAGACCCCTGACCCAGACTATTTGCGTTGTCCCCCACCCACCCCCTCTTTTACGCTGATTACTCTCTGTTTATTGTCTATGCATTGTCACTTTAACTCTACCTACATGTACATATTACCTCAATTACCTCGACTAACCTGTGCCCCCGCACATTGACTCTGTACCGGTACCCCTGTATATAGCCTCGCTACTGTTATTTTAATGCTGCTCTTTAATTATTCCCTGTGGCACGGAAGTTTACCAGCTCCCAGCAGGAGGAGTCAGTTTACTTCTCTATGTTGTTGTTTGTTGTTTTGGGAGAGGCAGGTGTCGAAGTTTAAGGTTTTAATATTGAATAATTTGTGTTAATAATTAGCATTACTGAGGAATGAGGGGCGGGCTTAAAGGCGTAAGCGTTGACTCTAGGAAATTGAAAAATGCTAACAGTAAAGAGGAGTTCTCTGAGCCCAACATGTCATGTTATACTGTAGATGTTACAGCTGGAATGTGTGTGTCCTTTCCCACAGAAGTAGGTATCATCTCTATCATCACCACCTCTGACGTTTTACTCCCCTGGTGCACTTTGACCTTGTGGTGGAGAAAGTACAGTAACACTTTGGGGATGCCCACTGTCCCTTTTCTCTCCTGCTGTTTCAATATGCACTGAGTATATTGTCATAGGTGGTACACCCCCAGTTTTCTTTAGCATGTGATTCCAGCTGGAACAGAAAAGTGTGGCACTTATGTGTTTAAGAGGTGTGTGAGGAAGATTGAGTCTGAGGGTTGTTTTTTTTTCAACCATGAGGTATAATGAACAGCCTACCGAGTCAGATATTGTTGGGCATATTCCAGTTTGTAAAACTTCATTTAATTATCATGAAAATCACAGAAAATTCCCCACTCACTGATTCAGTTGAAGTTTGCCAATGAACAGTAAACATCTCCTCCCAGAGAGTTTATGCTGAATGGCTATCTGATTGAGGAAAGCGTGGACAAGGCTGGTCATTGACGTCAGCCTGTTTCAGTACTCTCCAAGATGGCCTCACTAATTCAATATCCCAATTTAATTTCCCCCTTCTCCCAAAAATTTCCTCTGGGAGCATGTCCAGTCCCCAGGCCAGGCAACAGTCAGTGTGATTAGTTATTTGTTTTGACTGCTTCTAACCTGGACCACTGAGATCACTTCAGATCTAGTCAGTGTGGACGTGACTGGAATTGGATGAAGTCTCGTTTCCTCCTTCGTGCCCCCTGCGTCACCCTCTTATCTTTCCCCAGGACCGTCTCGTTCTCTTTCCACAATCAGGGCCTCCCATCAAACACATAATGCAGCACGGTCTAGAGATGGTCACTATGGGCCCGTTTCTGACCCAAGTTAAGACCACGTAAATGGAATGTAAAACTCCCTTTTTTTATGCACTTTTCTCTCTCTGCGTATTCTGACCTTTGAACTTAAGCATGAGAATAGCATGCTATTCACCCATAATTCATTTGGTGTGGAGATTGAATAAATTAAGGTGTGGCCGAGGTGCGTCTACTGATACGCCCTTTCTGACCTTGACTTAATTCCCAAATAATTCCATCACCTTTGTGTGTGAGGAAACCATGAATGAGGTCTCGTGAACCTACCGGATCCACGTGGGAATAGCATCTACTTTATTATTTTCAATAGAAATAACACTCTTCTCCATGCACTGTAATTTCCAGCTTGATAAGGGCTATTGATAAACGCTAGATAAATGAGTAATCCATTTGGATAAGGAAGTGTAAATATGAATGCCACTAATGGCAGCAAACTGAAGCATAACAGCATATCAACATAGTGCCCAACAATGTCTGACTCGGTAGGCTGTTCAGTATACCTCAAGGTTGAAATGCTGTGCCATTATGCAGAATAGAAATGAAATTATACCGCCTTTTAACTTGCCTGGGATGGGCACTGTCTTAATTGTAGACTACCCTGACTTTCTCTGTTTCCTATTTCTATCATGTTAAATAGTATCCACAATCAGTCTTGACCGTCAGTAGGCCTAATGACAACACGTATTCAACTGCCAATGTACTCTTAGTTCCCTTCAGTTGGTATAGCTTACAGGATCATTACATGTAATTACATTGTTTAGTTTATCTTAATTTCCTTCCTCTGTAAATGCCGTCACGGCTGCGTGGTTGTTGCTGAGGATCATTGGTGACGGTTGATAATATAAAAACAAATACATGGTGCGATACTTGGCCATGTCGTCACACAATTCCATGGTTAGTGCAGGCGGTGAGGAAAATGAAAATGTGTCAGTTCGTCACTTTCACGAGGTTGGAGTGATAACTTGTTCAACTACCCAAGACAATGCCTTGATTCTAGGTTGTGCCTTCAGATTGAGAAAATGTACAACTAAGGAATCCTTTTTCACTTCTCTCATTGACCTCTCAAACCCCAAACAACAGCCTGGTCTGCTTGGTCTGTTTTGCCAGTGCTCCCGGAAGTCTCGCGATGTTGCACCTCTGGGTTTAGAAACTCTGTGGTATAGCCTACTATTGTACACTATTCTCCCTATTATAATTCTACTTTATGTAGACTCATCTTTCCACATTGCCATGGGTTGAACAACTGAACTAATCAAACTACCGTTTTCTTTCTTTTGTGCGTAAAGGCTCTCCAAACCCGTTTTTTATGATTCATAAATACTTCCCTAAACCTAAATAATCTACAAGATCAGAGTATTTTTGAAATTGACCTGAAATTGGTGCTGAAACGGAGACGAATATGCATATATTTAGATGTTTTTCTTCCATTGATCCTTTAATCCTTAATCCTTAATCCTTAATCCTTAAAGTCCGTCGACAAAATGCAAACTAAAAGGTAAACCATATTTAAAGGGATGGATTAACCTCTTCAACCTATGGGGCGCTATGTCATTATTGGATTTTAAAAAACGTGCCCGTTTTAAGCGCAATATTTTGTCACGAAAAGATGCTCGACTATGCATATAATTGGCAGCTTTGGAAAGAAAACACTCTGACGTTTTCAAAACTGCAAAGATATGATCTGCGAGTGCCCCAGAACTGATGCTACAGGCAAAACCAAGATGAAACCTCAAACAGGAAATTAGCTGAATTTTTGAAGCTCTGTTTTACTATCATCTCCTTATATGGCTGTGAATGTGCTGTGGACGAGCTTATGCTCTCTGCCGTTCGTCCAAGATGTCTGCAGCATTGTGACGCATTTGTAGGCATATCATTGGAAGATTGTCCATAAGAGACTACATTTGCCAGGTGTCCGCCCGGTGTCCTTTGTCTAAATTGGTGACAATCATTTTACCATGCGATACAGAGGGAGTAGCACACTTCCAGGAACGATATATCATTGAAGAGATATGTAGAAAAACACCTTGAGGATTGATTCTAAACAACGTTTGCAATGTTTCAGTCGATATTATGGAGTTATTTTGGAAAAAGTTTGGCGTTTTTATAACCTGAATTTTCGTTTGTTTTGGGTAGCCAAACATGACGCAGAAAACGGACCGATTTCTCCTGCACAAATAATCTTTCAGGAAAACTGAACATTTGCTATCTAACTGAGAGTCTCCTCATTGAAAACATCCAAAGTTCTTCAAAGGTAAATGATTTATTGAATGTTTTTGCTGGTTTTTGTGAAAATGTTGCCTGCTAATGCTAACGTTAAATGCTAAATGCTAGTTTGCTATGGTTGAGAAGCATATTTTTGAAAATCTGAGATGACAGTGTTGTTAACAAAAGGCTAAGCTTGAGAGTTAGCATATTGATTTCATTTCATTTGCGATTTTCATGAATAGTTAACGTTGCGTTATGGTAATGGGCTTGAGGCTGTAGTCATGATCCCGGATCCGGGTTGGCTCGACGCAAGAAGTTAAGATACATCTACTGAGAAACCCTATTGAATGAAAACTCCACGAGAAAATGTGTTTAAGGTAGCCATACCTGCAGAGCCCATTACACGACTGAATAAGGTAATTCTGAACAACAAATACTGATAAGTGCATGGGAAAATTCCTAAGTCGGAATCAGAATCTAAGAAAATAAGGGTTTGGTCTCACAGGGTTTGGTCATTTCACTACTTCAAGTGAGCAAGACATGCAACGTTCAGAAAGACCTGTAACTTGTGCAATGCTCTGAGGTACACAACGGAACTGTCAGGTGAGATTTCTTTCAGAGAAATGCAAAAGGAAGTGAACTGTTGCCCCTGTTCTTGGTGGTTTACCTCAATCTTATCTGCGTGACTTTTACCAATTTGACGACCAGACCCCACAAAAATGCTATGGGAACGTATGTGCTTCTCAAAAGTTGATCTCATAAGAACAATAATGGAAGGCACCATATTTGACACAGCCCGCAGGACACATTCGACTTTCATATTGAGAGAGGATCGTCCACTCTGAGGGATGTAAGGACTATAGTACACTACAGAGAGACAGTTCACTCAGTGAGCAGAGTTCTTCACATGGTAAAAAGGCGAAATTAGACTGCACTTGCGGACTACAGGAATTGCCTGGAATTCTCAGACAAACAAAACACCACACTCTATATATCAGTGAACACATGTGGGAAAGCATTTCCGTGCTGCTTTCCAAAGTATTACTGTTAATGCTTGCATGCCAAACCCAAAGGCCAAATCCTTTTGTGTACAGGTACGCTGACTAGTTGACCTGTCAAATGGCCACAGATGACTGCCTCTGTTTTCACTCATTCCCTGTTCTTTCCATTGGTTATTGGACAGGGTTTTGATGTGTATTATAGCACCAGAGTGCTGGTACAGAGGGATTTTTGGGTCAGCACACATGGCCCGCACATGGCGTCCTACACCCCCCCCCCCCTCCAGCAGCAACTGGGTTTGAGAGGCTGCTTGGAGCAGATACTGTGCGAGACAACCCACTTAAACGGGAGACAACCCACTTAAACAACACAAACATGTTTTTACAGGCCAAAACAAAAAGCAATATAATGACTGTAAGGTAGGGCGAAGCTGATTTTAAATACTCTGTGTCAATTGGAACTTGTGGTCTGAGCTGCAAGTCGTTAGTAGCTATCATAACAATTTAGTTTTGACAGAAAACATTCACAGGTTATTAAAAGATACATAACGCTGTTACTGAATGGTATTGGATTCACTTCCTGTCTTAAGGGCAAATTCTTGACTGAGCACATTGATGCAAATCTCCTCAATCAGGAGGGAGAACCTACTAGTGATGTAGCGCCCCCCCCCCCCCCCCCCCACTCAAACATAGACTTTGTCCAATGGTAAGAGTTTACAGTTGCCAGTACAATGCCTTTGACATGAAAGGTTACAGTGAATCGTTTAGACATTTATAGGAGAGGTTTGAGAACAATGCATTCTCAGGTGGGTAAGCTTCTGTCTTCATGTATTTCTTCTGCTCTGATTGATGAAATAAAGTCACATTGAAGAACATTTAAAAAATATACGTTTTTCCCACAATCCCTTTGGCTTATAAACGTGATGTACAATGCTGACATTAGGCCAGGTGAAAATACTTTGATCAGACAACCTCCTTGGCTGGTACAACCTGGCCTAAGGGAAATACAAGCCCAAGCTAAGGTTATGGTATTGCACTGCAAGTGAAAATAGGGTCTGATTACTGTAAACTGAGGGTACATGAACAACAGAACTACTTAGCGCCAGCATCGGCCGAACACACCACCCTCCGTAGCGCCATGTGATCAGATCAGCCAAGCAGTTGCCATACCAACGGTGATCAGCGAGGCAAAATAGCCCCAATGGAGCAGCTGTATAACTCTTTGAGGTTCTGACCACTAGGCTACCCTGCCTCACCCAGTAAAGGAGGGGACTAAGCATGCACCCCTGAGGGGCCCCCGTCTTGAGGGTTGGCGTGGCTGATGTGTTGTTGCCTACCCCCACCACCTGGGGGCATCCCATCAGGAAGTCCAGGGTCCAGTTGCAGAGAGAGGTGGTCAGTCCCAGGGTCCATAGCTTAGTGGTGAGCTTGGAGGGCACTATGGTTTTGAATGCTGAGCTGTAGTCAATGAACAGCATTCTCACATAGGTGTACCTTTTGTCCAAGTGGGAAAGGGCAGTGTGGAGTGCAATGGAGATTGTGTCTGGATCTGTTGGGGCGGTATGCGAATTGGAGTGGGTCCAGGGTATTTCGGATAATAGTGATAATGTAAGCCATGACCAGCCTTTCAAAGCATTTCATGGCTAGAGAAGTGAGTGCTATGGGGCGATAGTGATTTAGACAGGTTATCTTGGCATTCTTGGGCACAGGGACAATGGTGGTCTGCTTGAAACATGTAGGTATTACAGACTGGGTCGGGGAGAGGATGAACATTTCAGTGAAGACACTTACCAGCTGGTCAGTACATGCTCTGAGTACGCGTCCTGGTAGTCCTGGTATGTGTCCTGCTTAAAAGTCTTACTCACATCGTCCAGAACAACTGGTGCTCTCACAGATGGTTCTGTGTTGATTTCCTCAAAGTGAGCGTAGACGTCATTAAGATCATCTGGAAGACTTGTGTCACGGAGCATTTTGCGGTTGGGTTGCCCTTTGTAATCTGTGATAGTTTTCAAGCCCTGTCACAGCCGACGAGTGTCAGAGCCGGTGTAGTAGGATGTGATATTAGTCCTGTATTGTCGCTTTGCCTGTTTGATGGTTTGTCGGAGGGTGTAGCAGGATTTCTTATAAGCATCCAGGTTAGTGACCCTGTTCCTTGAAAGCGGCAGCCTAGGCTTTAGCTCAGCTCAGATGCTGCCTGTAATCCAAGATATGTACATACGGTCACTGTGGGGACGACGTCATCGATGCCCTTATTAATAAAGCCGGTGACTGGTTTGGTAAACTCCTCGGCTGAGTCCCGGAAGATATTCCTGTCTGTGCTCAAAACAGTCCTGTAGCTTAGCATCCACTTCATCGGACCACTTCTGTATTGAGTGCGTCACTTGTACTTCCTGTTTGAGTTTTTGCTTGCAAGCAGGAATCAAGAGGATAGAGTTATGGTCAGATTTTCAAATGGAGGGTGAGGGAGAGCATTGTAGGAGTCTCTGCGTGTGGAGTAACGGTGATCTGGAGTTTTTCAGCCTCTAGTTGCACAGGTGACATGCTGGTAGAAATGAGGTAAGATGGATTTCAGTTTTCCTGCATTAAAATCATTGGCCACAAGGAACTCCACCTCTGGATGAGCATTTTCCACCTCTGGGTGAGAATGTAACTTGCAGTCACACACAATTTGTTACGACTCATATCGGATGTCTAATCGGAGGTATGCATAACACTGTTATGAGTCCTATCTAGTCGAAGATATGCATCCGAGCAAATGCTGCTTATGATGGAGAACACAACCCCACCACAGGCAGTCAGTTACTGTAGCAGTTGGTTAGTGGATGAATCCAGGTTTGCTGGGCTTAGAGAGAGAGAGAGGGGGAGATGGTGGATACACTGTATTGAAAGGTGGAAGGCTACATTTACCAAAAGGAGAAGAGATCATAAATATAATATGAGGCACAGGAGGCTGCTGACGGGAGGACGGCTCATAATAATGACTGGAATGGAGTGAATGGAATGGTATCAAGCATATGGAAACAATGTGTTTGATACCATTACATTTATTTGATTACTTTGAGCCCATCCTCCCTAATTAAGGTGCCACCAGTCACACGGGACGTCGGGTGAGTTTAGACAAAAAGCAACAACATTTACTTGCCACGCAGCAGAGTGAGCAGACAGTCATGTGTGAATACCCGACGTCAGAAAGGAGAAGAAGAAGAGAACAGGACAAGACATGAAACCTCATCCCATTACCTACATTTACACATGATAAAAATCACTTTACTATAATGACAGTAAAAAAAATATCCCTACCAACTAATAAAATACAAATGGCCTTACAACACAGGCATTTCGCACCATAGACTGTATCCAAGATTGCGTAGCAGTAACTCGTCCTGTCGTATCGTCTCTCTGTAAATATCGTCTCTTTTTCGTTTTAGATATTTTAGTATCCACACACACACACACACACACACACACACATATATATATACATACATACACACACCCATATATATATATACATACATACATACATACACACATACACACACATATACATATATATATACACATACATACATACATACATATATACACATATATACATACATACACACACACACATATATACATACATACATACATACATACATACATACATACATACATACATACATACATACATACATACATACATACATACATACATACATACATACATACATACATACATACATACATACATACATACATACATACATACATACATACACCCATATATATCTACATACACACATATATATCTACATACACACATATATACACACACCCATATATATCTACATACACACATATACACACATATACACACATATACACACACACACACACACCACACACCACACACACACACACACACACACACACACATATATATATACACACACCCATATATATATATATATATATTTTTTCTTCGCATATCTTTAAAAACATTTTGCTAAACCTAAGCTTCCAAATACTCTTCTGCAACCCGCCAATCCAGTCTGCTCAGCGTCTTACATGCTCGGTAGCCCTTGTTGAGCCGTTTAATACGTTTTCACCCCAGTTCATGAGCAGCTAACACGACAACAAGGCACTCTAACCTGTACGGGATTGGTGTATATCCCTGGATAAACTTCTCTGCGTCCAAAAAAACATCAACTGCAGGGAAAAGTGTAGCTACTTTTCCTAAAGTAGTTATATTTACTTCAATATGGAAACCGAAACCGGAACCCTTCAACTGAAGCTAGCCAGCTATGCTAGCGATCTTCAGCTAACCTTTAGCTCGGAAAGCTCTCGCCAGTTCGAACAACGCGACGCTAACCAGAGCATAACGGACCTATTTATTGTTTACCCCCGGATTCCCACCACAAACGGAACATTCTCCAGCTGGATCTTCACAACTAGCTATCGAGCTAAACAGCAACCCTGGTTGATTACTCCTGGCTAGCGTTTCCACCCACGTAGCTTGAAGCTAGCCCGGCCAGAGCTCCTAGCATACTCCTGGGCTTCTATACCCGGATCCACGACTGGTCTATCGATGTCACCGCATGAAGAGGAATAAACAGACTCACCCCATCGCAACGTCCTCCAAAGGCTAACTCACTAGCCCTCGCTATCTCCTTGCCTGCTAACTCGGCATGCTAACTGCTAGCTTGTTTAGCTTGTTTAGCCCAGAACACAGCTTGTTTAGCCCAGAACACACCCAAGAACCTCCAGAAGCTAACCAGCTAGCTACAAGCTATTTAGCTACCAGCTAGCTAGCTACAAGCTATTTAGCTACCAGCTAGCTAGCTACAAGCTACTTAGTCATTGTTAGTTTTCTTAACCTGGATAACACTCGCCAGCCCAGCCCCCCTGCCCCATCCACCGCTGCCCCTGGACTCTGATTACTTGGCTACATAGCTGATGCACGCTGGACTGTCCATTAATCACAGTACTCCATTCTGCTTGTTTGTTTTATCTGTCGGCCCCGTTGCCTAGTCAATGCCATTTTACCTGCTGTTGTTATGCTAGCCGATTAGCTGTTGTCTCACCCACTGTTTTAGCTAGCTTTCCCAATTCAACACCTGTGATTACTGTATGCCTCGCTGTATGTCTCTCTCAAATGTCAATATGCCTTGTATACTGTTGCTCAGGTTAGTTATCATTGTTTTAGTTCACAATGGAGCCCCTAGTCCCACTCCTCATACCCCTGATACCTCCTTTGTCCCTCCTCCAACATATGCGGTGACCTCACCCATTTACAACCAGCATGTCCAGAGATAAAACCTCTCTCATCATCACCCAGTGCCTGGGCTTACCTCCGCCATACCCGCACCCCACCATACCCCTGTCTGCGCATTATGCCCTGAATATATTCTACCATGCCCAGAAACCTGCTCCTCTAATTCTCTGTCCCCAACGCTCTAGGCGACCAGTTTTGATAGCCCTTAGCCATACCCTCATACTACTCCTTCTCTGTTCCGCGGGTGATGTGGAGGTAAACCCTGGCCCTGCATGTCCCCAGGCACCCTCATTTGTTGACTTCTGTG
Organism: Oncorhynchus gorbuscha; assembly: GCF_021184085.1. Classification (NCBI taxonomy): domain Eukaryota; kingdom Metazoa; phylum Chordata; class Actinopteri; order Salmoniformes; family Salmonidae; genus Oncorhynchus; species Oncorhynchus gorbuscha. The sequence continues at coordinate 48,244,529 of NC_060177.1, read as the reverse complement.
ATCGAAAAAGCCTTGGTTTCATGCATGTCAACATCAGAAGCCTCCTCCCTAAGTTTGTTTTACTCACTGCTTTAGCACACTCTGCTAACCCTGATGTCCTTGCCGTGTCTGAATCCTGGCTCAGGAAGGCCACCAAAAATTCAGAGATTTCCATACCCAACTATAACATCTTCCGTCAAGATAGAACTGCTAAAGGGGGAGGAGTTGCAGTCTACTGCAGAGATAGCCTGCAAAGTAATGTCATACTTTCCAGGTCCATACCCAAACAGTTCGAACTACTAATTTAAAAAAATTACTCTCTCCAGAAATAAGTCTCTCACTGTTGCCGCCTGCTACCGACCCCCCCTCAGCTCCCAGCTGTGCCCTGGACACCATTTGTGAATTGATTGTCCCCCATCTAGCTTCAGAGTTTGTTCTGCTAGGTGACCTAAACTGGGATATGCTTAACACCCCGGCAGTCCTACAATCTAAGCTAGATGCCCTCAATCTCACACAAATCATCAAAGAACCCACCAGGTACAACCCTAACTCTGTAAGCAAGGGCACCCTCATAGACGTCATCCTGACCAACTGGCCCTCCAAATACACCTCCGCTGTCTTCAACCAGGATCTCAGCGACCACTGCCTCATTGCCTGTATCCGCTACGGTGCCGCAGTCAAACGACCACCCCTCTTCACTGTCAAACGCTCCCTAAAACACTTCTGTGAGCAGGCCTTTCTAATCGACCTGGCCCGGGTATCCTGGAAGGACATTGACCTCATCCCGTCAGTTGAGGATGCCTGGTCATTCTTTAAGAGTAACTTCCTCACCATTTTAGATAAGCATGCTCCGTTCAAAAAATGCAGAACTATGAGGCACAGGAGGCTGCTGACGGGAGGACGGCTCATAATAATGACTGGAATGGAGTGAATGGAATGGTATCAAGCATATGGAAACAATGTGTTTGATACCATTACATTTATTTGATTACTTTGAGCCCATCCTCCCTAATTAAGGTGCCACCAGTCACCTGTGATATGAGGTTAGTAAGAGAAGCTCAGCTGATATGCCTGCTTGAGACATTCTGAAGGCATACATGGCATGCAACACAATGAACTACTGTATCATACTCAGAGTTTACTACACCTTACCAACGAGTCATACGTTAGTGATCCTGTTAGTGAACAGCTAACTTGATACATGGCTCAATCCAAATGCAGGCCACAAAGACGACAGACTTATTGACCCAAATATGTGTCTGTCACGTAAGAGAGATAGAGAATGAGAGAATGTGTGTGTGATTGTGTGTGTGTGTGTGTGTGTGTGTGTGTGTGTGTGTGTGTGTGTGTGTGTGTGTGTGTGTGTGTGTGTGTGTGTGTGTGTGTGTGTGTGTGTGTGTGTGTGTGTGTGTGTGTGTGTGTGTGTGTGTGTGTGTGTGTGTGTGTGTGTGTGTGTGTGTGTGTGTGTGTGTGTTTGCTGCTCTACTCAAACAGCATTAACAGAGGAATAAATACACCAGGCGTATTGTCCTTATTCCATACCTGTGCATCACACAGCAGGACCCAACAAACACAAAACATATCACAGATATAAGATGGAAATGTAAAAGTGAATTTGATCATCTTTGATCATCTTTGTATCCGTTGTCTCATTAGCCACTTACTTCCGCTTTCCTCTTATTCTATATAATTTATTTACAGGTTGCTGTTTGTTTTATTTACCGGATTCACCAACACTAAAATGTAACAGCACAGATCCCATTCTGCAATAACACACTTTGTGTCTTTGTAGGTCAACAAGAAGCAGGGGAGAAATCCAAGTATGAGCAAGACTTTAAAGTGAATTTGATCATTTGAGAGCAACACTTGTGGTATTGTAGGGACACATGGCCTGCTCTACAGAACATCTACAGCACCCGGTGTCACAGCAAGGCCGAGAAGATCATCAAGGACCTCAACCACCGAGCCACGGTCTGTTCACCTTGCTAGCATCTAAGAGACTTAGACAGTATAGATTCATCAAAGCTGTGACCGAAAGAGACTGAAAAACAGTTTCTATCTCCAGGCCATCAGACTGTTAAATAGTCACCACTCGTCGGCCTCTGCCCTGAACTTAGTCACTGTTACTAGCCGGCTACCACCCATTACTCTACCCTAGACCTTAGGGACTGCTGGCTCATGCATTAAAGACTGGTCACTTGAATAATGTTCACAGACTGTTTTACCCAATTCATATGTATATACTGTATTCTAGTCAAGGCTCATCCTATAGTATATCTACTGCTGTACACACCTTTTCTATTCATATAATGTACATTCTCACCATCATAAACATTCTGGACACTGACAATGCTCGTTCTGATATTTCTTAGTTTGCATTTTTGGGATTTATGGGTATTGTTTGGTATTACTGCCCAGTTGGAGCTAGAAACATAATCATTTCCCTGCATCTGCGATAACATCACCAGATGACCTGTGCGTATCTGCTTCTGCTCAGACCTGTAGCATTTTATGAGTTATGCCATGATTTTAACCTGTTGCCATGCCAAAACCTCAATCATACAAATTCAGGGGGATTATATTCTTCTCCCCAGTATTTTTCATTATCCAATAACCTCATCGATAAATCAGCAAGGTGTATACTACGGTTTACTGCCACTTCTATGGAAAACTTGAGCTCAGTTGGAATGTAGTAAAGAGTTAACAGGAACCATGTCATCTTCCGTTGCCCTTTGGGAAAGGATATGTCTGTAATATCTGTATTCAGATCAGTTGAGGACAGATGATGGAAGTGCCTGTATGAATGAAGTGCAGGGTATAACCAGTCCCTTTACTGTTACGGATATTTGGGATACAAGTTGCAGTAAGAAGGAACTGGTGGTTGACTTACTGGGTTTGACACAGCAAACTACAGTTTTCACTCAATTTAAATGAAGTTGAAATGAATGGATGTTCATAGAATAGTGTTATACTTCTAGACAATGAGGAAACACGGGACGTCGGGTGAGTTTAGACAAAAAGCAACAACATTTACTTGCCACGCAGCAGAGTGAGCAGACAGTCATGTGTGAGTACCCGACGTCAGAAAGGAGAAGAAGAAGAGAACAGGACAAGACATGAAACCTCATCCCATTACCTACATTTACACATGATAAAAATCACTTTACTATAATGACAGTAAAAAAAATATCCCTACCAACTAATAAAATACAAATGGCCTTACAACACAGGCATTTCGCACCATAGACTGTATCCAAGATTGCGTAGCAGTAACTCGTCCTGTCGTATCGTCTCTCTGTAAATATCGTCTCTTTTTCGTTTTAGATATTTTAGATATTTTTTTCTTCGCATATCTTTAAAAACATTTTGCTAAACCTAAGCTTCCAAATACTCTTCTGCAACCCGCCAATGTAGCTACTTTTCCTAAAGTAGTTATATTTACTTCGAAACCGAAACCGGAACCCTTCAACTGAAGCTAGCCAGCTATGCTAGCGGTCTTCAGCTAACCTTTAGCTCGGAAAGCTCTCGCCAGTTCGAACAACGCGACGCTAACCAGAGCATAACGGACCTATTTATTGTTTACCCCCGGATTCCCACCACAAACGGAACATTCTCCAGCTGGATCTTCACAACTAGCTATCGAGCTAAACAGCAACCCTGGTTGATTACTCCTGGCTAGCGTTTCCACCCACGTAGCTTGAAGCTAGCCCGGCCAGAGCTCCTAGCATACACCTGGGCTTCTATACCCGGATCCACGACTGGTCTATCGATGTCACCGCATGAAGAGGAATAAACAGACTCACCCCATCGCAACGTCCTTCAAAGGCTAACTCACTAGCCCTCGCTATCTCCTTGCCTGCTAACTCGGCATGCTAACTGCTAGCTTGTTTAGCTTGTTTAGCCCAGAACACACCCAAGAAGCTCCAGAAGCTAACCAGCTAGCTACAAGCTATTTAGCTACCAGCTAGCTAGCTACAAGCTATTTAGCTACCAGCTAGCTAGCTACAAGCTACTTAGTCATTGTTAGTTTTCTTAACCTGGATAACACTCGCCAGCCCAGCCCCCCTGCCCCATCCACCGCTGCCCCTGGACTCTGATTACTTGGCTACATAGCTGATGCACGCTGGACTGTCCATTAATCACAGTACTCCATTCTGCTTGTTTGTTTTATCTGTCGGCCCCGTTGCCTAGTCAATGCCATTTTACCTGCTGTTGTTATGCTAGCCGATTAGCTGTTGTCTCACCCACTGTTTTAGCTAGCTTTCCCAATTCAACACCTGTGATTACTGTATGCCTCGCTGTATGTCTCTCTCAAATGTCAATATGCCTTGTATACTGTTGCTCAGGTTAGTTATCATTGTTTTAGTTCACAATGGAGCCCCTAGTCCCACTCCTCATACCCCTGATACCTCCTTTGTCCCTCCTCCAACATATGCGGTGACCTCACCCATTACAACCAGCATGTCCAGAGATAAAACCTCTCTCATCATCACCCAGTGCCTGGGCTTACCTCCGCCATACCCGCACCCCACCATACCCCTGTCTGCGCATTATGCCCTGAATATATTCTACCATGCCCAGAAACCTGCTCCTCTAATTCTCTGTCCCCAACGCTCTAGGCGACCAGTTTTGATAGCCCTTAGCCATACCCTCATACTACTCCTTCTCTGTTCCGCGGGTGATGTGGAGGTAAACCCTGGCCCTGCATGTCCCCAGGCACCCTCATTTGTTGACTTCTGTGATCGAAAAAGCCTTGGTTTCATGCATGTCAACATCAGAAGCCTCCTCCCTAAGTTTGTTTTACTCACTGCTTTAGCACACTCTGCTAACCCTGATGTCCTTGCCGTGTCTGAATCCTGGCTCAGGAAGGCCACCAAAAATTGCAGAACTAAGAACAGATACAGCCCTTGGTTCACTCCAGACCTGACTGCCCTCGACCAGCACAAAAACATCCTGTGGCGGACTGCAATAGCATCAAACAGTCCCTGCGATATGCAACTGTTCAGGGAAGTCAGGAATCAATACACGCAGTCAGTCAGGAAAGCTAAGGCCAGCTTCTTCAGGCAGAAGTTTGCATCCTGTAGCTCCAACTCCAAAAAGTTACCCACTGGCTTCAGGTCATCTACAAGGCCATGCTAGGCAAAGCTCCGCCTTATCTCAGCTCACTGGTCACAATGGCAACACCCATCCGTAGCACGCGCTCCAGCAGGTGTATCTCATTGATCATCCCTAAATCCAACACCTCATTCGGCCGCCTTTCGTTCCAGCACTCTGCTGCCTGTGACTGGAACGAATTGCAAAAATCGCTGAAGTTGGAGACTTTTATCTCCCTCACCAACTTCAAACATCAGCTAGCTGAGCAGCTAACCGATCGCTGCAGCTGTACATAATCTATTGGTAAATAGCACACCCATTTTCACCTACCTCATCCCCACAGTTTTTATTTATTTACTTTTCTGGTCTTTTAAACACAAACCAATATCTCTACCTGTACATGATCATCTGATCATTTATCACTCCAGTGTTAATCTGCAATATTGTAATTATTCGCCTACCTCCTCATGCCTTTTGCACACATTGTATATAGACTCCCCTTTTCTTCTCTGTGTTATTGACTTGTTAATTGTTTACTCCATGTGTAACTCTGTGTTGTCTGTTCACACTGCTATGCTTTATCTTGGCCAGGTCGCAGTTGCAAATGAGAACCTGTTCTCAACTAGCCTACCTGGTTAAATAAAGGTGAAATAAAACAAAATAAAAAAATAAAAAAACAAGGCACAGATTCTCCAGTTGAAAACCAAAAGCCAGATGAAGAGTTACAGGTCATGTGTTTTCTGCTTTCAGAGGACAGAATTCAACAGTTTGACCACAAACTGATTGACTGTAAAAATAGTACATGTAGAGTGCCACATGAAACTACAAAAAACAGTACACATAAAGTACACACACAGCAATGGTTTTATTGACATGTCTTAATACTGCAAATATTCACGAGCAAGAAATGCTGGCAATCGAACCCAATGAACTCAATTGTATTCATATGTTGGGAAAGCCATCAGGTTTGGCTGATGAAGGAACGGAACAGAGTGGTAATCACCTCTCTGACCCATGAGATGTCAAAAGGCTGTGTCGCCATGAAACAATCAAAGGATGCTGCTTGAACGCTATATATATACACACACACACACACACACACACACACACACACACACACACACACACACACACACACACACACACACACACACACACACACACACACACACACACACACACACACACACACACACACACACACACACACACACACACACACACACACAGGGTTGGGTAGATTACTTTCTAAATGTAATCCATTCCAGTTACTTGTTACCTGTCCAAAATTGCAATCAGTAACGTAACTTTTTGATTACCCAAAGTCAGAAATTCAATCTGATTACATTCTGTTACTTTTAGATTACTTTCCCTTTAAGAGGCATTAGAAGAAGACAAAATGTATGTTACCAATTGAACGACATCTATTGCAGGATAAATCAATGTTAAAGTTTACCTAGCTGGCCATATAAGGATGTTACATTTTACTTCATGGGTTGGTTATGTAGGCTTCTTCTAACCCAGCACTTTCTACTACATATAATAATACGATTAAATTATGCCAAATAAATGTTATACCACTTGGAAATATGGAAGTATAGATTAGCCTAATTGTTTTACCTGAGCATGACCCCAAAACTAAGGATTTATTAGCCAACCCTACTCTGTCATGAAGGACTGATTGGGCTCATTGATTCAAGTTGAAAAAGAAATGCTGCACTCATGGAATGGCCTGCTTTGAGCACTACTGAAAAGTGCTATTTACATGTGAAAAATGAATGCCATATGCTGCTGAATTTGCTATAGGCCTTTTGTTTACCTTTTTATTTGGTGACACTTTGATATCTTGATAATTTGCAGCTGTTTAAAACCTGTTTTCATTTTTGGAAAAAAAACGTTCCCGTTTTGTCAGGACAAGATGCTAGAATATGCATTTAATTGACATAGAAAACAATCTAACGTTTCCAAAACTGTAAAGATATTGTCTGTGAGTATAACAGAACTGATGTTGCAGGCGAAAGCCTGAGAAAAATCCAATCCGGAAGTGCCCCATATTTTAAAAGCGCTGCATTCCAATGAGTCCCTATTGAGCTGTGAATGAGCCATCAACGAGCTTACGCTTTCTACGTATTCCCCAAGGTGTCTACAGCATTGTGACGTAGTTTTACGCATTTATGTTGAAGAATAGCCGTAGGCGGCTACATTGCGTAAGTGGTCAGTGGTCAGTGGTCACCTGATGCCCCCAGAGAGATTCTCCGTAAAATACAGAGGTAGCCATTATTCCAATCGGTCCTACTGAAAAACGAATTGTCCCGAATTGTTATATTATCAAATAGATATTTGAAAAACACCTTGAGGATTGATTATAAACAACGTTTGCCATGTTTCTGTCGATATTATGGAGCTAATTTGGAATATTTTTCACGGTTTCGTGACTGCAATTCCCGGGCGATTTCTCAGCCAAACGTGAAGAACAAATGGAGCTATTTCGACTACAAAAATAATATTTTTGGAAAAAAGGAACATTTGCCATCTAACTGGGAGTCTCGTGAGTGAAAACATCCGAAGCTCCTCAAAGGTAAACAATTTAATTTGATTGCTTTTCTGATTTCCGTGACCAAGTTACCTGCTACTAGCTGGACAAAATGCTATGCTAGGCTATCGATAAGCTTAATGCTTGTCTAGCTTTGGCTGTAAAGCATATTTTGAAAATCTGAAAAATCTGAGATGTCAGGGTGATCAACAAAAGCCTGTGTCTCAATATATTTCATTTGTGATTTTCATGAATAGGAATATTTTCTCGGGATATGTATGTCCATGGCGTTAAGCTAATTAGTGTCAGGCGATGATTACGCATGTGGGATGGGGAGTCAGTAGAGGATTTATTGAAGGGCAAATCCACATATGAAACAATAACAAACCGGTCAATTATAACCACTCTCAGATGAATAGACAGAGCTATCCATTATATAAAAAGTATAGTTTTAACCATGTTACAAACATTGGAGTGAAACAAACTTATGTTTTGGGTTCTCATGGAGTGTGACAGTTGAACTAAGCTCATGAGACAGTTGAACTAAGCTCATGAGGCATTTATAAGTTATATTCTTCAAGTATCATGGATATATATATATATATATATATATATATATATATATATATATATATATATATATATATATATATATATATATATATATATATATACAGTACCAGTCAAAAGTTTTGACACACCTACTCATTCAAGGATTTTTCTTTATTTTTACTATTTCTACATTGTAGAATAATAATAAGGCATCAAAACTATGAAAAAAGACACACGGATGATCAGTAGCATACAGACAGCTCAGAAAAATACTTTGTTTAAAATGTAATCTGCCACCTTATGATAATATCATGATATTTGTGTATCAATTATGATGCCATGATATATACCACATGTATTGAGGATGTGTGTTATGATCCCATGTACTGTGTTGCAATTTGGATGTAATATTCTAGTCATGTTAGTGCAGTGCATTGAGATGTGTGATTGACAACAGTCAGAATGACACCCTCGGTTAAAAGGATAATTGGACAGGTAAAAGGTAAAGAGGTATGCAGAAAACACACACACACATAGATATACACAGTACCAGTCAAAAGTTTTGACACAGCTACTCATTCAAGGGTTTTTCTTTATTTTTACTATTTTCTACATTGTATAATTATAGTGAAGACATCAAACCTATGAAATAACACCTATGGAATCATGTAGTAACCAAAAAAGTGTTTAACAAATCAAAATATATTTTATATATTTGAGATTATTCAAAGTAGCCACCCTTTGCGTTGATGACAGCTTTGCACATGCTTGGCATTCTCTCAACCAGCTTCACCTGGAATGCTTTTCCAACAGTCTTGAAGTACAGTTCCCGCTCAGCCCAGTCAAAACTGTTCGCTGCTCTGGCCCCCCCAATGGTGGAACAAACTCCCTCACGACGCCAGGACAGCGGAGTCAATCACCACCTTCCGGAGACACCTGAAACCCCACCTCTTTAAGGAATACCTAGGATAGGATAAGTAATCCTTCTCACCCCCCCCCCCCTTTAAGATTTAGATGCACTATTGTAAAGTGACTGTTCTACTGGATGTCATAAGGTGAATGCACCAATTTGTAAGTCGCTCTGGATAAGAGCGTCTGCTAAATGACTTAAATGTAAATGTAAATGTAAGGAGTTCCCACATATGCTGGTGGGGATGCTGGTTGGTTTTGAGGCTCATAACATCTCTTACTTTAGGGCGTCCTTTGGGTTGATGTTGGTCAGTTTGACTCTCTCCTCTTGGCTCTTCCTGTCGCGAACCTCTCCCTCCTGATGGAAGCCAACCATCAGCTGATAGACCACCACACCAATGATGGCGTCCAGGAACGAGGCAAAGATGAGCACCAGGAACCAGCACTTATTTGAGCTGTTCTTGCCGTAATATGGACTTGGCCTTTCACCAAATAGGGCTATCTTCTGTATACCACTCCTACCTTGTCACAACACAACTGATTGGCTCAAGCACATTAAGAAGGAGTGAAATTCCAAAATTCACTTTTAACATGGAATGCAATTTCAATGCATTCCATGTGACTACCTAATGAAGCTGGTTGAGAGAATGCCAAACGTGTGCAGAGCTGTCATCAAGGCAAAGGGTGGCTACTTTGAAGAATCTCAAATATATTTGGATTTGTTTAACACTTTTTTGGTTACTACATGATTCCATATGTGTTATTTCATAGTTTTGATGTCTTCATTATTATTTTACAACATAGAAAATAGTAAAAATAAAGAAAAATCCTTGAATAAGTAGGTGTGTCCAAACTTTTGACTGGTACATTTACAGTTTTTTGGGGTCCCTTACATGTAATGACATGTAATCCGTTACTCCCCAACCCTGTATATATATACACACATATTACGGACACCGACATTGCTCATCCTAATATTTATATATTTCTTACTTCCATTATTTTACTTTTAGAGTTGTGTGTATTATTAGATATTACTGCACTGTTGGAACTATGAACACAAGCATTTCGCTACACCCACAATAACATCTGCTAAACAACATTTTTCAAACACCTGAAACAGCTTTTTCCTGCAATCTAGAGGCATAATCATTATGCCTAATTCTATGTAAAATTATATTATAAAAAATATGTATATTGTTCTGCATAGGTTATTTAAGTATACCTCTTTACCTGTTCAATTGCCATTTTAATGAATGATGCTCATTGATTCCTTAGAACTTTTATGCCTTAGGAGTTTAGTACAACTGCCACACTGGTATATAGTATTATAACCCTAAAGACTAGCAACCTTGTCGGCAGGCATGCCGGCTAAGATAGACAAGCTACTCTAACTTGATTGATAGCCTGAAATGGCTTGGTAGCTAGTTATGGGGCTAGGAGATTGGGAACCTTTCTAGCTGGCTAGCTAAAGCAAGTTAATACAATTGCTATGTGGCTAGTATTACAGAGATTAATTAATTCATCAAGAAGAAATCAATAGGTTACATAGCTTGATCAAATTAATTTATAATCAAGTCCTGCCCCTCACCTGCAGCTGAAATCAAATCTGTGTGTGTCACTCAACATTCCCCTCTCCTCCTCCACTGACGATACTGTCTGCAGACACTAGAGTATATAGCATCCTGCCAAGCATATCTTTGCGCCATGGTGCACCTTGGACGCAAACGCTTACTAGGGAGAAACACACTGACAGATCTTTTTATAAATAATTCTGATAAAACGTGGGCTTAAAAATTAAGTTTAGTCATGAATAAAAAATAAAGTATAAACATCTTATGACATGAGGCCTCTGGTTGACATTAAAATTCATGGACTCACTAAAACGTACATATTTCATTTGATCGGGACACATGTACTATCTGTCCACAGCATATAAATACAACGGAATCATTCAAACGCTATGTTAGTATAAAACATCAAATACGGTCCAAACAGAAGAGATAAAGACACTAGGCTATAAACTTGGATTATTTCCAAACATTTTGAATTAATATAATTCTGTGTTTGAGTGTTTACTTCCTCCCCTCTTACTTAAGGACACTATGCAGCTACAATGTAAGACAAAGGACGCCTGGAGATAGATATACTGTTGCAACATTATAGAGAAAGATTGAGGTCCATAATGTGTGTGCGTACTGTAGTTGTCTCCTTACAGACTAACAGACACACAGCTGTCAGAGTTAAGAGTGAAAAGGGACCCACCGGCCCTCGAGGAGACCATACTGTACCCCACTGAGGCTGAGTTTAGGGGTATAGGATGCTGGTAGTGGTAGTGGTAGTGGTGGAGAATGGAGGACGCTGGAGGTTTTGAGGCTCATAACATCTCTTCCTTTAGGGCGTCCTTTGAGTTGATGTTGGTCAGTTTAACGCTCTCTTCCTGGCTCTTCCTGTCACGAACCTCTCCCTCCTGATGAAAGCCAACCATCAGCTGATAGACCACCACACCAATGATGGCGCCCAGGAATGGGGCGAAGATGGGCACCAGGAACCAGCACTGGTTGGCACTGAGAGAAAGAGAGCGAGAGAGTGAGAGAGAGACATATCCAAGAAGTTGTGCGAGAGAGAAGATTCTTTCTTAATCTTTGCCTCCTCTGCTTTTACCCGTTTGATCCATCGTCACCATCTCCCATTTTGTTTCATCGTTATATCAATAATGTACAGACCTCTAACCAGGAAATGGAAACCGTGTGGTAGAATACATGTGAAGAGGGCATAGAGGTGAAGAGAGAACCAGATGCATGCAGAGAGTGAAAGAGGATTGTGGGAGGACTCACGTGAAGACCTCGGTGCCCCAGCCTGCCAGAGCGGTAAAGAGGCGTGGCCCCAGGTCCCTGGCAGGGTTGACAGCGTAGCCAGAGTTGAAGCCCATGGACAGGCCGATGACCAGCACTACAAAGCCCACCGTGAAGGCCTCCAGGCCCTGGGGAATGGGATTGTTATGGGGGTCCACGATGGCCAGGATACAGACGATCAATGCTGCAGTGCCAATCGTCTGTGATAGAGATACCTCCATTAACATGGAGAATTCCGAATATAGTTCTAATTCCTGATCCAACCAGTTTGGGGGTTGTATGCGGAAGAACGGGGCTTACCTGGTCGAAGAAGCCGTTGACCAATGTGAGATGTTTGCCAGGGTAGGTGGCGAAGATGCCAGCGGTGGCGTTGGGCCCGGTAACAATGAGTTCTCCAGCATAGTTCAACAGAGCATCTGAGAGGAGAACACACACACATTATGATATAACATCAACTGTAACGAGGTGTTACGCTATACACAGATTCAACCTTAAGTTAAGACTTTTTAAAGAGTTGACTCCGACAGATGCTTTCCTGTCCATCCATGGACATTTCCGAGGACTCACCATAGTACAGACCAAAGATGATCCCGGAACCCAGGAAAGCTCCCAGTGTCTGGAAGACGAAGTAGACTGGGAACTTTCTCCAGCGATCTCTCCCAAGCAGGCAGAGGGCAAAGGTTACTGCCGGATTGAGATGGCCTCCTAGGAAAAAAATACATGTTGACAGATTGTTAACATTAAAGCGGGACAGACATTTAGAGACATGACTTAGAGACATGACTCAGCCTTGGAATAACTCATGGTAAAAAAATCCGTTCAAGGAGAACCTCTACACCTAAACATGTTGGTGAGGTAATTCATCTGCATGTATTGCTGATATGAGGTTTGTACCTGATACCTGGCCACAGACCAGGATCCCTAGGGTGGCAGCGAAGCCGAAAGCAAAGTTGACAGTTAGGAACATGCCATGAGATCCTCCACTAAGCACCAGTTGAGCCACTGCACCACAACCAAACATCTGTCAAGAGAGGGAAGAAACAAAAAGAAATAACATGGGTACCAACAAACAATGATCATCAACATTGCCTGTAAAAAAAGGTTGTAAAGACTGCATATGAGGAGTGTGTTTAAAGCCAGAGCAGAGCCAAACATTTACTCATTGCTATGTAAACACACATACAGTTAACATACAGTGCCTTGCAAAAGTATTCATCCCTCTAGGAGTTTTTTCCTATTTTGTTGCATTAGAACCTGTAATTTAAATGGATTATTATTTGGATTTCGTGTAATGGACATACATAAAACAGTCCCTATTGGTGAAGTAAAAAAATGGAAAAGAAATTGTTTCAATTAATATGATTTTTTTTTAAATGGAAAAGTGGTGCGTGTATATGTCTTCACCCACTTTGCTATGAAGCCCTTCAGTAAGATCTGGTGCATCCAATTACCTTCAGAAGTCACATAATTAGTTAAATAAAGTCCACCTGTGTGCAATCTAAGTATCACATGATCACATCATTTATACACCTGTTCTGAAAAGCCCCAGAGTCTGCAACACCTCTAAGCAAGCGGCACCACCAAGCAAGCGGCACCATGAAGACCAGGGAGCTCTCCAAACAGGTCAGGGACAACGTTGTGGAGAAGTACAGATCAGAGTTGGGTTCTAAAAAATATCTGAAACTTTGAACATCCCACGGAGCACCATAAAATTGACTATTAAAAAATTGAAAGAAAATGGCACCACAACACCTGCCAAGAGAGGGAAAAACTCAAGGACCTGCCAAGGAGGGCATTAATCAGAGGGCAACAAAGAGACCAAAGATAACCCTGAAGGAGTTGCAAAGCTCCACAGCGGACATTGGAGTATCTGTCCATAGGACCACTTTAAGTCGTACACTCCACAGAGCTGGGCTTTAGAGTGTCCAGAAAAAAATAAGCAAACACGTTTGGTCTTCGTCAAAAGGCATGTGGGAGAATCCCCAAATATATGGAAGAAGGTACTCTGGTCAGATGAGACTAATATTGAGCTTTTTGGCCATTAAGGAAAACGTTAGTCTGGCGCAAACCCAACACCTCTCATCACCCCGAGAACACCACAGTGAAGCATGGTGGTGGCAGCCTCATGCTGTGGGGATGTTTTTCATTGTCAGGGACTGGGAAACTGGTCAGCATTGAAAAAATGATAGATGGTGCTAAATACAGGGAAATTCTTGAGCGAAACCCGTTTCAGTCTTCCAGAGATTTGAGACTGGGGCTGAGGTTCACCTTCCAGCAGAACAATGACCCTAAGCATACTGCTAAAGCAACACTCCGAGTGGTTTAAGGGGAAACATTTAAATGTCTTTGAATGGCCTAGTCAAAGCCCAGACCTCAATCCAATTGAGAATCTGTGGTATGATTTAAAGATTGCTGTACATCAGCAGAACCCATCCAACTTGAAGAAGCTGGAGTAGATTTGCCTCGAAGAATGGAGAAAAATCCCAGTGGCTAGTATTGTCTTATTTCTTGTTGTTTCACAATAAACAAATATTTTGCATCTTCAAAGAGGTCGGCATGTTGTGTAAATCAAATGATACAACCCCCCCCCAAAAAAATCTCTCTTAATTCCTGGTTGTAAGGCAACAAAATAGGAAAAATGCCAATGGGGGTGAATACTTTCGCAAGCCACTCTAGAGATCACTCAAGAGGCTTTGTCAGTATACATGTTAAACAAATGGATATCCTCGATGTATTACTTTTCATCCCTGTAGGTATGTGCAGGTCAGAAAGGGTATACAATGATTATCAGTGAAACTGGTCGCCATGATGATTTAAATGGGCTCTATTGTGTATTAACAGGTATGAGGGGAGGAAATTGTGAAATTGTTGTCCGTGTTGAGATTTGATGGTCCCAGGCCAAATGATGGGCATTTTTCAGATACCGATGTATCTGATAGAAACAAGTGTACTACATATTTCCGCCCTGATATAAATATGCTGGCAGGAAACACCGTGTTTTATATGCTCTAGAATGGAAACAAGGATTGATGCAGTGAGAAGAAGTCCGTTTCGGGAGCTGCTGTCATGGTCGTGAATTAGCTATAGAGTTGCCAAGGTGGTCATACCACATTGTGTGTTTGCACGCCGACTTGTATATACGTGCACGTGTGTGTGTGTGTGTGTGTGTGTGTCCATTACTATGGGGATAACAGTAGTGTGTGGCATGTGCTGAAACAGCCTGTCGCAAGGCCCCCTGAAGCAGATGCATTGATCTCAGACCACAGGGCACATTGGTTGAGATGAGCTGCAAGGAACTGTCGTCTCGACAGAAGGCTTGGCATCTAGCGGGTGGTTTAACATCGCTGGGGTCAGTGTAAACTCTGGCTCCTGATTAGCCCCGCGGGCCTCATGCTTCCAATTGGCTGGGAAAATACAACTCTTAATACAAATCTTCAGAGGGGCCCATCTTTAGTTAGGCATGAAGTTAAATGTCAAAGGGATCTTAATGTCAGAAGCATCTGATAACATGTCAGTATGGAGCCAAATGCCAACTGAATTAGCCTGATCAAATTCCACCAAAAGGTTATTCACTAAGATTCATGACGCCGTAAGAAATGCCTTTAAAAGACGGCATCTAACAGGATAATAACCTAAATTAAATCACAGCTCTCTAAGTGGCCTGGTGGTGATAGTGGCAGCACGTCATGACAGCATTACGCCATGACATTACATGAATACATTGCACACTGACTCCCCCAGACTGTCAGGCAGTTCATGCTGTGTCCTCATTCTGAGTGTCTACCGCTACACCTGGTCACTCATGCGTTCCCTTTTAGTGAGCAGCAATGGAGGGAGGGAAGAGGGAGAGGAAATGCCGCCAGTCTTTTGATGTCGCCAGTCTTTTCCAACATCCAGATATATTAAAACTGTTATTGGGACAAAAGGAAATGAAGAGGGAAGTGTGTGAATAAAATACTGTGTGAAGAAAGTCGTCAGACTTTTCCCAGTGGAGCATCACTCCTAGTAACATGGTACGGAAAGTCATGATTCGGGGTGGTAAAGCCATGGTTTCGTGTGGCAGCATGTGGTGCCTCATCCCTTCAATTTAAGCAAAGAATAGCTCACAATGACTCTTTCATATAAAGAGAAAGCGTATTGCTGTTGTTTTCTCCACCCATTAGCTCTTCGGTTTATGTAAGGACTGCATTGTTCCCTGGATGGTGCACATGCACAGCATCGCTGGGGCCAGAAGGACATGTGTCCAACCATCTGTCACACAGGTGACACGGGTAGTCCACTGGGAACAGTCTTCAGTTCAACTTTTAGTTTTGATTTACATTTGGTTACGTTGTCAACTCAGGTGAATTCAACACGAAATCAACAACTAATGTCACCATGTCATTGGATTTAGGTTCAAAGTTGTGTGAAAAAGCAACTTTAAAAAATGTACGTTACTTTTTGTAAATCCAAATCCTGCCATTGCTGAGATCTGTTCTCCATATGCAGGGGTATAGCTCTGTGCATGACAAACACACACGTACATAAACACACCCTGCCCAGTCCTTCGCCTCCCTTTACCTGAGTATCAGTCGAGAGCGCCTGACTGTTCACGCAGTCATTACATTACTCAGTCATTAGTATATCTTGACGACAGGTGACGTCTATATATGTCCTGGAGGGCGTGAATATATTTGGCATGTTCAGGTTTCACCCATTGCGCTGTTGCTGTCACTCCCAATACTGCAGTCCATGATTGACATAGCACTTATTAAATAGACATGCCACACCTGCTACTAGTGCCTTAGACATAGACATAACAGGTTTAATACACAGTGCTTTTCCATCCATGCTCCTGCTGGAGATTTACATCATTGTTCTATTAGCAGTGCAACGCCAGTCTACGTCCATTAACAATCTTATAATAAAATGGAACTTGTAACGACAAAACGCTTAACCGGTGCAACGAGTTTGATGCTTGTGTTACTTTTCCCACGCTGAAAGTTGGTCCTGTTTTAGCGAAACCAAATGCAAGGCCATTTCTAGATGGACGTCAATGGTAGAGGTCCTGACGCAGCGTGAGAGAATGTACTGCAATAACATTAGGCAATGAAGAAACGCTTTGTAAAACAGGTGTGAGAGAGCCTGTGACCGTGAGTAAAGACTGAGTCATCTCCCTAACAACTTTTTTCTCTCTGAGCAAAGAAAGTGAAACTTAACTGCCTAAAAAGCCTGCAGGTTGTTGGCTACACTGGCTGTATTATCTGGTAGGTGCTTAAAGTACTACTATCCATTTTCTTAAGTGGCCATTTACTGCTAGAGCAAGATAACAAAAACAAATTGCAGGGGTTGTTTAGTTTTTCTTGTTTGTTTATTTAACATGGCGGATGGCTAAGTTCTGTCAGTAACCGAGGGGAGATTTTATCTGTCAGTTCCATTAAAGACAATTTAAAGCTCTACACACACACACACACACACACACACACACACACACACACACACACACACACACACACACACACACACACACACACACACACACACACACACACACACACACACACACACACACACACACACACACACACACACAACAATCCAATTCAACAGATCGACAGATGGCAATTTCCCACCTGGACAAGAAGAGTACAAATGTGAGAATGCTGTTAATGGACTATAGCTCAGCATTCAACATAATAGTCCCCCTCCAAGCTACAAGTAGGCAGCAACACCTCTGGTCACACTGACCGGTCACACTGACCCTCAACACGGGGGGCCTCACTCACTTAGCCCTCTCCTGTACTCCCTTTTCACCCCACGACTGCGTGGCCACACATGACTCCAACACCATCACGATGACACAACGGTGGTAGCATGACAGCGATGAGACAGCCTACAGGGAGGTCAGAGACAACAATCTCTCCTTCAACATCAGCAAGACCAATGAGCTGAACGTGGACTACAGGAAACAGGAGGGGGCTCTGCCTCTTCCTCTAAGTAGTCAGGCATATCTTAGTTCTTTCGTTTATTATCTCTCCCTAACAAACAAGGTTCTAATGTCCAAACAATGGGGCGTAGCTAGCTAAAAGTGATGCGAGTAAAGACACTCCCCCTGGGGCAGGAAATAGACTTGGATTGATTACCAGGTGTGAACAAAACTGAACAGTAAACATAGAAGGTATTAAACGTTTGAAAATTTGACTTTTATTGCAAAAATACCTAGTCTCGAAGGGAATTCAACGTGGTCAGGCTCTTTGTGAGTATTTGTTAATGTTTTGGCTTGCGGGTGCAGCTTTGCTAACGTCGGTCTGTCTTATTACATTCATGATATCTGACGATGCTAATATGCTAACTCCAGGTTGTAACCAGAAGTAAATAATGGATTATTGTGGAATCTATCACCATGGGCCTTAAGACATGAATTATCCCTTTGACATGGACCACACACACCTGCATAGTCTTGAAGAGTGCCTCTTCCCCCTGAAGAGATTTGACATGGGACCTCAGATCCTCAAGAAGTTCTACAGCTGCACCATTGAGAGCATCTTGACAGGTTGCATCACCGCCTGGTATGGCAACTGCACCACCCTTGACCGCAAGGCTCTACAAAGGGTGGTGCGGATGGCCTAATACATCACTAGGGCCGAGCTCTCTGCCATCCAAGACTTTTATACCAGGCTGTGTCTAATAAAGACACAGAAAATTGCCAAAGACTTAATCATATCACAATCAACTTTTACCAGTTGAATGTAAATGATAGGAGACCGTCGGTGCTACTGTAAGGTCCCTCATACTAAATATTTTCGGTTCCAGGTGCGTAGGAGTCAAAATGAGAATACCGGAAGAGATCGAGACCCGCATGTTGCAGGAATAATTTAAAAGCTGAGGCTAAAAATACATTCAAATAAAAATGTTTATTTGAACATCATGTTGCCAAAATGTTTATAGTGTAAGTCCAACATGCTTGGAGACAGCTTCTATCAAGCAATTAGACTGTTGAATAGCTAATCAATGGCTACCCGTACTATCTGTATGGCCTTTCTGCCACCTGCACTGCACTGCACTGGCCATATCCACAGAAAGGAGAAAAGCTCAGGTAAAAAGTTAGAGGAAAACCCGGCAAAATCATCTGAAAACATAACTTTTTTTATAATGTGTTTTGACTTTGAAAATGTAGGGTAGGTTGTGTATATCGCTAGAGAAAATAAAATCTCATTTTTTTCCCTTTTTAAACTTCATTTTAAGGCAGACAAATGTGAAAGACTATTTCCTTAGGGACTGTAAACATGCACACCCCTCAAACACGACAGCAGGAGAGCACGGGGTTGCAAGGTGAATCCTGGATCATTATGCAGAGTAAAGATTATGTGTCCATGTTCTCATCAACAAGAGCAATCATATTTTCATACACACTCAAGGAGTGTAATTTATAGGTGCCTATGAGGCTCACATTCCCGACCCCAGAGAATTTGCAAAGGCTAGCAGTGCAAAGGATAGCAGTGCAAAGGATAGCACAAGCTGTAAAGCCATGCTGAGCTTATCTGATGGTGTTAAGAACGTAGAGTACGTTCACTCCACATCTAGCTTGAAATATTGCCGATGGAGCAACCCAATTAGTTCCTTTTGTATAACTCAAATGGTTGTTACGTTGTCAAGGAGGATGGTCACGTGTTTATGATCAGAGGAACACCGGTTCGAGACCGGTGTGGGGCCATGGAGGAAGATCTATTGTGAGCAGCTCACTAACGTTGGTTTCACTTACCAGTATCCATCACTCTCACATCTAGGCATAACAACAATAGTTGATACACAGGTTCTTGTTAATCGAATAGTATTTTGTCTGCAGGTTTGAATACGCACAAACTAATATTTCTTGTGGCAACGAA